>NC_020496.1:27504-28874 GCF_000184155.1 Fragaria vesca subsp. vesca | reverse complement strand
TACTAAACATAACCTACGCAACTTACTTCTACAATTTTCCTGTCTTTTTCTAATTCCCTTTGATCGAAGTCCTTGGCTGCCG
The DNA here is from genome assembly GCF_000184155.1 of Fragaria vesca subsp. vesca. Classification (NCBI taxonomy): domain Eukaryota; kingdom Viridiplantae; phylum Streptophyta; class Magnoliopsida; order Rosales; family Rosaceae; genus Fragaria; species Fragaria vesca. The sequence goes on along the minus strand of NC_020496.1, from coordinate 28,792 downwards.
TCTGCTCACTCTACTGCACGCCCGCACATGGCCGTCCCGACCGCACGAGTCTGCCGTCTTTGAGTCTGAGTTCTCTCCGAGTCTCTGACAAAAGGTCGAAAGTCAGGTAATTAAGTCTGTGGTATGTCCTCCTCCAGTCCTCCTCCAATAGTCTAATGAGTCCAATCCCATAGTTTTTGCAATTTCATAGTTGAGAACTTGAAATTGAGAATGAGAAGGGTTTTGATTTCAATTAGGAAGACTGATTGTGAGACAGGTTTTGGTTTGAATATTTGAATCATTGAATATTTGATTTCATGCTTTTATTTATGTCTAAAATTTTGTAGGATTGTCTTTTGCAGGGTGCTATATGGCTCCAATTAGGAAGTATCATTTTGGGGCTAAAAAAGAAAAGAGAAGCAGAGAAGAGTGGCATTAAAGAAACTTCAAGCATGATCTATTTACAATTATTTAAAGGCAAGTATTAAACAAACACAAACTTCTACCGATGAGAATGAGAATGAGAATGAGAATGTGAATGTGAATGAGAATGCAGAAGCAAGTCCAATTTTGAATGTGGAACCAAACTTGAATGAAGAACAAGAGTACCGATATTCGTAAGTTTCAGATTTTTGTTTCAATCTTTATAGCATTTCATTATTATTTGGAGTTTTATTGTTATGTTATGTGCACGCTTACTTTTGAAATAAAGAAAAATGCAAATATACTTTTTGGCATGGAGCCCCAATTTTTTTTTTTCGCTTTGAGCCCCCAAAATCTCAGGGCCGGCCCTGTAAGTGTGGCCGTGTAGTACGTACGTAAGTTTGATCAAATTTTGCATAAATGGGGTGTTTCGGCCATCAAATTTTTTGTATAAATAAATTGAAAAAAACTACGTACTCTAGGAGGAATGTTTTCATGCCTCGCTATCAACTTGATAGCTAGCTACTTTTTGTAGTTCCAGAATTTTCAGTTTATATATGCTCCTATATATCTTATGTAGCTAGCTTTATTTAGACTCCAATTTTTGTTTATTTTCTATTTAATTTTAGTCTCTAATTGAGTTGAAAGGGTTCCTAACACTTGCTCTTCAGCCACTAAAATCATTTGGTACTGCCTAAATTGCACAACGTACGTGACAATAATTTTAGGAAAAATTTCAGTTTACTCCCCTGAACTTTAGGTCTAAAATCAGTCTAATACCTCATCTTTTTTTAAAATCAGTTTCATCCCTAAACTTTCAAAATGACATCAATCTCAACCAAAATGACTAAAATAGCCTTTGTTAATCTTTTTACCTCTCTCTCTC
>NC_020496.1:14762-26442 GCF_000184155.1 Fragaria vesca subsp. vesca | reverse complement strand
AAAANAAAAAAAGATATCAGACTGATTTTAGACCTAAAGTTCAGGGGAGTAAACTGAAATTTTTCTATAATTTTAATTATGTCCGCACGTAATAATATAACCACGCCTAATTAAATAAGGTGTTATATACTTATATATAGGAGATATGGATGAAATATTAATTATTGGCGGTGGATTCAGTTAGTTTTTGCGATAGAGATAAATAGATTCATCAGTTAGTTTCTACTAAAATTTGGTGGCAGTACGTGAGAAGTTTTGCGGACCGGACCGGACATGAAAAGTTCAAAACACTTTATAAAAGGAACACCCTATTGCTGGGAGTATTTGATTATAAAGCACTCCAAATTTCTACGATCGAGAAAGCACTTGTTCATCAGTACGTGATATATAGAGATCAATTCAATCAAAATTAATTAAGGGTGTATCAAAATATCAAATCCGATCGAGCCTAGCTTATTATGCCAAATTAAGGTACGTGCAACCGTATATGGCTTCACACAAGTATATATATTCTTCATACAAGTATATACATGTTTAATTATTGTCAGTGCATTGCGTATAGCTTCTGCCAATCTCATACACTGGTGGCAGATCAAAACTATATACCAACGAGTAAGGAGTTCTTGTTTCTAAGAGCATAGTTGGATTAATTACTGCAATTGAGTGTGTGATTTGAAAATGTTTTGAGTCATACATGATTGAAGTTATAGTAAAACTCACATCCATTCACATTTTGGGGATGATTGATGCTATTGATTAAGAATACGATCACCATGTTAATAAGATCCTTTAAGGCTAGGGAAGGAAATCAAACCAATACTTTATACTCACTTAAGGAGATCGAGATCACTAGCTACCACAAAACTCTGCTAGACACCATTAGCAGTCGTGTGGATTGAGCTATTAGACATTTTCTTCTCTTCATCTCTTTTGTTGCTTAATTCTCTTCACTAGCTTTTCTTACCCGGCCTTTCATGGTGCACTATATCATAACGATATAGGTTTGGCCATGTACGTAGCAAGTATGTAAGGTTGATCAAATTTTGGATAAATGGAGTGCATTTCTAATCAATAATCGTTGAGCTTCTTAGACGTCGCTACCACGGTGCTCATGGCCTTACTGTATGAAGAGTATGATATGCAATACTCCACAGCCTTTCTTACTATCGCTAGTCCCTCCAAAGGACCAATGGCAACAACAAAGCCATCAGAAACAAAGTCCTTGCCAGCAAACCCATCGGCAACAAAGATACGGCACGAAGTCTGCCCTTCCAGTTCCTTGAAGCAACTCTTGTCGACGTCACTAAGACCGGTGTTGATGATTTCACACCCGCAATGGGGCACTTTTATTTCGAGACAAAACTTGGAGAAGCAGCCTCGCCTTGGGCGATATATGGTTCGCCAGTTCTGGTTGTCGAGAACGTCATGCATCTGTTATGCAAATCCAACTTGCAGTTGATATCATGCTCCCCTAAAGCTGATTCCACAATCGACCAATCTCTAATCAAATTTGATTCTATTATAACAGGAAAGCTCGATCTGAACGAAATAGATGACTTGCTGGGTTCCATCTACTGGCAACTGTTGTGTAGATGATGAGCTTAGGAGAGGAGGACATGGAGTTGATTGTGGGATAGAGGAGTCGGTGACCGCCATTGGTTGATTATGGAAGATCGAATACTTGGGTAATCTCTTGTTTGATTCTAAGAGGGTGTGATGAGAGTGGCAAAATAATGCATGTTTTGATTGAGCAATTAATCATCATTTTACGTATAAGAGGAAAGAGTTCAATTATGTTATTTGTTCATTGCATGCATCGTACGTTTACTTGTATTGAAATGTAATTTTGTGGACAAGTTTCTAATCAAAAGTTTGAAACTAAGCGCATGCATAGCATATGGATGAATGTTTAATTTTTGTCGGTGCATTATTACGTATAGCTTCTGCCACTCATACTGGTGGCAGATCAAAACTATATACTAGGCAGTTGATGGAGTGTATGATTTGAAAATGTTTCGAGTCATACATGATTGAAGTTAAAGTAAAACACATGTCTATTTTGACCATTCACATTTTCGGGATGATTGCTGCTATTGATTAAGAATACGATCACTTATAATTAAGGTCATAAAGCTTAATCCTTGTTAAGACCCTCTAGCAATTTTATTTGTATAAGAATCATTTATCATTCAGAGAATACACACATCATTTTATTTGATAAGTCTGTTTTTCTATAATCTGTCGAATAAACTTCCGTTGCAGTCATATTTTTAAAGAAGAAAATATGGTATCTGACAAGATGGCAAACTTGGGGTTGTCAAATGTTTATTTACCTGGTATGATAATCCTCCTACTGAGCTTCATGGTTTTTTACAAGCGGATTATTTGGATATCCCAAATTATCGGTTTTTATAATGGGAAGATTGCCTGGGTTTTATAGGTAGAATAAACAATGTATTTTGGTATGTTGTTTTGGTTTTGTAATTGGAATGGTTTTGGCCTAATCCCAAATTCCTCACTTCATGTAATTTCTTTTATTTTTATAAATAAAAAATCTGATAAGAGACGGGCGGTGGGTTCCCGGTTGTAGCGGTCCCCTTCGAGGTAGAGTAGGTGCTCTGTCACCCACCAGATTATTACAGAGGAGCTGATATAGCTTAATCCTTGTCAGTAGTTTAAATTAAAAAAAACACATCATTTCCTTTGTTTGATGTCTTTATTTTTAATCGAGATTACACCGTGTATTTAAGAAAAATTTTAGTATACAAATTCGTACAATAGACAAACCATGTATTTTGAAGGCTTTTCTAGGTAATCCAAGTTGGAAATTAAAATAAAAAAGAATAGAAAACTTCCAGCCAATGGAAACCCTCCATCTGTCCGTGGGCCTCACACAACGAACCAAATTGCCAGCGAAACGAGAGTCGGAGCAACGCGTCTCCCTTCCGCGAGTATAGCTCAAATTTTCAGTCCACTCTCCCCACCGTAGTATATACGAAAAGACAAAATTACCCTCGACCAAAAACCCAAATAAACCGAGTCAAAGCCAACCCAGCCACAACAAAATCGAAACCCACAGACCCAAAAATTTCCACTCTTCAAAACAACTCAGACGAGCAGAAGACGAAGAAGAACGAAGCGAAGCAGCTTCGGAATTCCTCGCTGGATTGATAAGGTTGGTGATTCGATTCCATTTTTGCTTCCGATAATTCCAAGGCTCTTGGTTCTTTAATTTTCAATTTTCGCTAAATAGAAACAAAGTGATAATCGGATTTTGATTTTGACGAATTAGAAGAGCTGGAGTGATCTGATTAGGCTATAGATGAAATGATCAATGAGGATTTTCTTCTCGCTGTTTAATCTCGATGAGGCTTTTCGGAGCTCGGAATCTTTTACTGAGGTGTTGAATTTGATTTTGGATTTTAGGTGTTGCAAAAATTTGTGAGGATAGATTGATGCGCTGCGTAGAGCTGTTGAGATTAAGAGCTAGTTTTTGAGGCTAATCGGAACTGTTTTCGGTCTGTTTGTAGTGGCACACAGAAGTGTCATTTTTGTATGATTAGGTATTGTTTTGGCTGATAAGTAAGCTGTAAATGGAGTACGCAAGAGGTCGAATTGCGGTATAGTATTTTTTAGTAGCTTTTCGACTGATCAACGAAAAGAGGGAGATAAACACTGGGAGCTTTCGCTATAGGGGTTATTTGTACTCACTGGTGTACTTAAGTTTAAGCATCCTTTTTATGTGCTGCTTTTCAACAATAACCGGTCCAAGTCTTTTAAGTGTTTAAGTCGTTGGTTGGTTCGGTTGTAGCTGCATTAGGTCTGTTGGTTTTTCAAGTTATTGATCATAGGTTTTGAGCTCGTAGTAATTGATACTCCTTAATATGTAGAGAAAGCGAATCTGTTTTCTTATCAAGTCTTGTTTTCTCCCTTTTAGAATTCTCGATTGATCCTTAACTTTTATTGCTTTCTGTTATAGTTTTTTCTGCAATGCACCGAGTGGGTAGTGCTGGGAACACATCCAATTCTACTCGCCCTCGTAAAGAGAAGAGATTAACTTATGTGTTGAGTGATGCTGATGACAGAAAGGTGAGTTATTTTGCATCTCTATCCTTCTTGTTTTTGAAGTATCTGTCTTTGATTCAGTAATTTTTTTGTTTGAAACACCGATCGTAGTTTGCGGGTCTTGTTGTAGTACATGTTTATTTTTTATTTAATATCAAGATATTTTTCTCCGTATAGTTTGGCATGGTACTAGTGCTAAGTCATTAATACTTGTATTACACTATTGAATGGTTTCTCTGTTTGCAGCATTGCGCAGGCATAAATTGTTTGGCTGTATTGAAGGCATCAGAGGCTGGGTCTGATTACCTATTTACTGGAAGCCGCGATGGAACACTAAAAAGATGGGCTGTGGCAGAAGATGCTGCTACCTGCTCAGCAACCTTCGAGTCTCATGTGGATTGGGTATTCATCTTCCTTCCAATGTTTAAATCTAGTATTTGACATGACTTGCAATATGATGTGGAGGGCTTAAATGGTGATAGTATTATTTCCCTAAAAATATAATGACCGGAATTCTGGTTTGGTCCTCAAGTTTCCTTCTATTTTCTACCAGTCTCATTTCAAGGTAGACAGGGAGTCAATTTTTCGACTGGAATTCGTAATCCATTCCAATGAGCCTAGTAAATTGTAGAAGGCAGAATGAAAAAAGAAGAATGAATTTGGAGTTATTTGCAATCTTGTAGACTTTTTTTGAGCAACATTTTATCATATTCTATAGCTCCCCATAAACAGTTACATTTAGTATCTGTATGAAAAACTGATTTGAGTTTATGTAATTCACTGCATGCATAAGTTATGAACTTGTATTTAGAGAGTGCTTCTGTTGTGCAGGTTAATGATGCTGTTCTTGCAGGGGATAATACACTTGTTTCCTGTTCTTCAGATACCACCCTCAAGGTTTGTTAGCCTTAACATTTGTTGTTGGTTTTGTAACATCTACATTCCTTTTGGGCTGTTCCTGATTCGTTATTTATTGCATCTTCTTTGTCATTGAATTGGACCAGACGTGGGATTGCTTGTCAGATGGAACTTGTACCAGAACTCTTCGTCAGCATTCTGACTACGTCACTTGTCTTGCTGCCGCAGATAAAAATGTAATTTTCTCGTCAAATTTCTGATCAAGTATTAAAACTGCATGGAGGAAAGGTTCTTGTCGGTGCATTCCTGCTGTGTAATTAGTTTTAATTCAATTTTGGTAGCATTCTCGAAGGCATAAAATATCTATATAATGAGTTTAATATTTGATCCTTCCATGGTAATATCCGTAGACGACCCTTACTTTCTGCTCATGTTTAATAGAATAAGTTGCTATTAGCGTTTTCCTAGGCTGTTGCCTTTGCAGACGCCGCAGACAAAGAAATAGGGGTTCTTAAATGTTTGGAGTCATATTAAGAGCAATTCTATACATTGGCTTTTTGTCTTGGTGATGGATATTTGAGGATGCAGAAATTGGCATTGTGCAGTCTTTGCGGTTATTTCTTTGCTTTAGATAAAAGTAAACTTCACTAATTTTTGAAGAAAAAGAGGGGGGAGGTAGATTTTTGTTGAAAGGGATGCATATAGGGACATACACGCTAGACCAACATTATGTCTGTCTTTATTTGTATCCTTTCCTTTTTAATACAAGTCATAAATTTCTATTGAATAAGAAAGTTTCTGATCCTTTTATAGTGTCATGCATTTTAGAGCAATATTGTTGCCTCTGGTGGACTTGGAGGGGAGGTATTCATTTGGGATCTCGAAGCAGCCCTTACTCCGGTCTCAAAGTCGGGTGATTCTATGGAAGATGATAGTTCAAATGGCACCAATGGGTCTGGAAATGCACAACCGACTACAAGTTTACGTACTATCAGCTCTAGCAACAGCATTTCTATGCACACAACTCCAGCACATGGATATGTTCCAATCTCTGCCAAAGGCCATAAGGAATCAGTTTATGCATTGGCAATGAATGATAGTGGATCACTTCTTGTCTCTGGTGGAACGGAGAAGGTAACAGTTTGATGTTCATGCTTGGTTTTTATGTTGACTCTGTTATGGTTCTTGTGGTCATAACCAAACATCTCTTGAAAAAGCTCTGAATTGTTTATAATAACTTTTATCTTCTTTAAGTGGCCGAGGATAATGCAAGAGTGGTAATAACTATAAATTATATCCTGATTCCCTCTAGGTCGTGCGTGTTTGGGACCCAAGAAGTGGCTCAAAGACTATGAAACTAAGAGGGCATACCGATAATATCCGGGCTCTGCTTCTTGATTCTACAGGCAGGTTGGTTGGATTACTTATTCATAGGCTACCTTGATCGAATGCTTTATATGATTTTTAAGTGTAGATGACTTGTAATTTAATTCAATGTAATCAAGTTTCATTAGTTTGATTGCATTAGACTTGCATATGACTTTAACGTTTTCCACTATTTTTTCTTAAATGTCTTTCATCGATGATACTGAACACACTTCTTGCATATGAGTTAGACCATGATCTGAGATTAGAATGATTTATTCTTCCATCTGATCTATTCTATTTGGTGCTTTCATGCAAATTTGTTTTGTTGTCAGTCCATTGACATTGACCAATTTCTCTTTGAACTCTCATTTTTGCAGGTTTTGCTTATCAGGATCTTCTGATTCAATGATTAGGTTGATAACTCACCTATCTCCTCTTTACCATGCAAACAAATAGCATCCAAATGCGAGATGAATAATATTTACTTATGTCATAAGTAGTTGGTAGTATGGTACTTTTTCCATTTTCTACTTAAATCTGTCTATTTTTTGTAGACTATGGGATCTTGGTCAGCAAAGATGCGTACATTCTTATGCGGTGCACACAGACTCTGTTTGGGCACTTGCCAGTACGCCAACGTTTAGTCATGTATATAGTGGTGGGAGAGACCTTTCTGTGAGTACAGTTCCTCCTTACTACTTGACTTCCTCTAGACATCCTTTGACTTTGGCTGTTTGGCTTTGTTGCTCATCATTAATGCCCAATTCTGTTTATATTCTCAGTTGTACCTGACAGACTTGGCCACAAGAGAGAGTCTTTTGCTTTGCACAGGAGAACACCCCATTCTGCAGTTGGCTTTAGATGATGATAGCATATGGGTTGCAACAACAGATTCTTCAGTTAATAGATGGCCTGCTGAGGGGCGCAATCCTCAGAAAATTATCCAAAGAGGCGGTGCTTTCTTGGCCGGAAATTTGTCATTCTCAAGAGCAAGGGTGTCCTTAGAAGGATCTACCCTAGTAAGTGCAAACTCGTTTTCTGTTTCATGATATTTCTTTCTCAGTTCCTTTTGGGTATTGAACTTACTGCAGCTTGGTCATTGTTGTCCAGGTCCCTGTTTATAAAGAGCCAGTCTTTACAATTCCTGGAACTCCTGGAATAGTTCAACATGAAATATTAAATAATAGACGTCATGTCTTGACAAAGGTAATGAGGATGACTTTTGCATATGTTATTTTGACGAGTTTAGAGTTAACTTCCATCCTCTTGTTTTGTTTATATGCAATCTCATCAACCAATGCAACTTTTTTAGGATACTGCTTCCTCAGTGAAGCTGTGGGAGATTACTAGAGGTGTTATTATTGAGGATTTCGGAAAGGTAATTTATATATATACATATATATATACACAGTCCGTTTCAGATACGGACGTCCGCACTAAGGCGGTGCGGACGTCCCTCCGTTCACCACCGTACGGTGCCGGCGAGGGCGCGCCTCCACCCCAGCGGACTCCAGCAGAGTCCCCGACCACTTTCCCTCCCCGACGAGTCCGCCGAATTCCAGTTTTCTGGCCAGATCACCCAAAACTTCAAACAAAGTCAATCTGGCCGGAAAATTGGAATTCGGCGGACTCGCCGGGGAGGGAAAGTGGTCGGGGAAGCTGTTGGAGTCCACTGGGGTGGAGGTGCGCCCTCGCCGGTGCCGTACGGTGGCGTCAGGAGGGACGTCCGCACTTTAAGAGCCGGGCGGACGTCTGCACCTGATAATCCCTGTATATATATATATCTTTGTATATATAGATAGTATTATTTTCATATCTACCCTAATACAATGCTTCCTCTGGAAGGATTCCTGACTGTTTCTTTTCTATATAAATATATAATATTAAAACTTCAATTTTTAGGTACATCATAAGCATTTATCCTTTTAATGTGTATCATGCAGGTGTCTTTTGAGGAGAAAAAGGAAGAGCTTTTTGAGACTGTATGCTTCCTATTCTACTGTGATTCCAGCTTAATAAATCTGATGGATTTTATTCTGAGTTACTGATGCTTACTGCTTTAATGCTTCAGGTAAGCATTCCTGCATGGTTCACTGTGGATACCAGGCTTGGAAGTTTATCTGTACATATGGATACCCCACAATGCTTTTCAGCAGAGATGTACTCTGCAGACCTTAATATTGTAGGAAAGCCTGAAGATGACAAGGTAGATATCATCTTGACCTCATCTTTTCTTTGTTTGTTCTTCCCCCTCTGTCAGTGGGTTCTGGAAATTGTCTTATTGTTTATGTTATATTGGTTAACTAAGAACGTACTCAAAAGTGCGAGGATGCGCAACCTTTACACTGCAAGTATACCTAGCAGGTAAAAATTGAAAAAGAACGGTGTTCTGTGTGTGATAGAAAAAGTTCTCTCAAAAGGCTAGCCTTGATTACACAACAGTTTTCTTCTCTCCTTCAAAAGCTTAGGTCGTGTACTATCACTTTCCAACCAGAGACATAAACGACCCTCTCTCTCTCTCTCACATTGTAGCTTCTAAATGAAAATACATTCCAGTTGAACTCTGCATGCTGAAACTGAAATACTTGCGGCCAGGCACTACAGAAATAAAGAGAAATAACACGTTTAGAATGATTGTTAGTATGTTCTAATTTAATTATGGATCAGTGCTTCTCATATTTACAGTCTACTATTCTATAAGCATTTCCAAATGTGGATACATTATTTGTTTGTTTATTATTCATTCTTTTTGTTAGTTTGTTAAAGAGACCTTTCCCCTACCATGCCACAAAAGCAGTTGTACCAGGTTGAATTTATTCCTTGTATATCTGCAGGTTAATCTAGCACGAGAAACTCTTAAAGGGCTCTTGGCTCATTGGTTGGGGAAAAGAAAGCAAAGATCAGGAACACAAGCCTCAACGAACGGGGATGTGTCATTGGGAAAGGAAATTACTCCTAGGAGTATTACCCAATCAAGACTTGAGGTGGATAGTAATACCGAAAATGATTCAATGGTCTATCCTCCCTTTGAATTTTCTACAACATCCCCACCTTCCATCATCACTGAGGGCTCTCAGGGAGGACCATGGCGAAAGAAGATCACTGACCTAGATGGAACTGAAGATGAGAAGGACTTTCCATGGTGGGTTCTGGATTGTGTGTTGAACAATCGCCTACCTCCGAGAGAAAATACCAAGTAACTTTCTTATTCTTGATGTGTCTCTCTTGCTTTTGGCTGGAATTTTAATTTGACTCTTTTCAGTAGACACTGGTGTGGGTATATGTTTACAAAAAAAACCTTCCCCGAAGAATGCTATAAACTTTGTGCGTGTTTCAACTGTATTGTGTCATTATTTTCTTGAGAACTGCACAAATTGTTTTTTACAGAAACTGAACTTTACGCTATCATAACATGTATTAGGAAAGCCATTATTTCCTGGTTCCTCTAGCATTAGGTTTCCTTGTCTCAAGTTCTCTAGCTTCTATTTTCATCTCCTTTTACACTGAACATTTCTTTCTCTTCTTTTTATATAATGCTGAATTTTAATTTTGCCTATGAAATTCTGGTATTCTTTGGCTTACAATAATTGGGGCTCTGGACTAGTAATCTACTTTTGGATGATTATTGTTCTCAAAAATAATTTTTTTGGTAATATTTACAGGTGCAGTTTCTATCTACATCCTTGTGAAGGTTCAACTGTTCAGATCCTCACACAAGGAAAACTAAGTGCACCTCGTATATTACGAATTCATAAGGTAAAGTTTTGGAGTCCTGGTGCTTTGTGCCGCAATGATGAAGAATATTGTTCCATTGCTTTTATGAAATTCATCAGGAAAATTTGATATTATAGTAAACTGGTGTCCGGTGCTTCTCTTGAAAATTATTGTTTGGTGGACCTGATGTATTCTTTATAAACAGGAACTGTTAAGTTGGGTTGGTCATTTTAAAGCACTTTAACATAAAAAAACTTTTCATTAATTTTATATTTGCTGTAGTCACCATTGGAATGAAGTTAATGTCTCGAAAATGTAACTCACTTTCAGATGAAAGCTTTGGGGTTGTATATTGCACACACGTATCTTTTCTCTTCTAATAAAGTTTATTTTGTCAGACATAATATTTGGTTGAGAAATGACACTCACTTTCCTTCCGTGGTTATAAATTATGTGTTTTGACTGATAAATTATGTGTGTTACATATATAACACACGCACACACGTATAGTGTTCACTCTCCCTTCTGTATGACCTTGTGCCTAGTTTATCCAGAAAATATCATATGGCCAACTTGTGTTTTAGTCTGTTTGTAGGTGTGTGTGTATATTTGGTTATGTTAATTTGGCGTCCTGTTTGATATGCAGGTGGTTAATTATGTAGTTGAAAAGATGGTCCTGGACAAACCATTAGATAGTGCAAATCCTGATGCAACATTTGCTCCTGGTCTTGCTGGAGGGCCACTGTCTGCCATTGGAGATGGATCTTTTCGGTCTGGAATGAAGCCATGGAAGCTTAAACCTTCTATAGAGATATTGTGCAACAATCAGGCAAGTGGACAAACATTTTGGATGGCTTCAATTGATACACTCTTTCTGTCCTTCTCAGACTGCGTAACTCATCTCTTTGTATCTGCAGGTCTTATCGCCAGAAATGAGCTTAGCCACAGTGCGGGCTTATGTATGGAAGAAATCCGAGGACCTGGTTCTAAATTATAGGGTGGTTCAGGGCAGGTGACTCTGCACAGATTTTGTGAAGGTGAGGTTTTTCTGGTTTTGTTTTTCTCTCTATCTTTTTTACTTCATATGCTCTTTATAGCCATCAGTCCAGCAATGACGTAGTCAAAACGTGTTATCAATTATTTCCACTCTTTTATTGGTTAACACTTATTTTCACTCCTTAATACCTTCGTTGAAAATCATGAACTTGAGACCTGAAACTTCAAATTGTTTCAATAGATGAAATATAGCAGGTTCCATCGTTCAATTTACAACTGTTAAGCACAAAAAATGTTTGTAGTTATTTGTTTGGCTGATTGTCTGCAAAAGTTTGAAGGAACATAAATTTTATTATTTCACATCAGAATTTGATGAGGATGAGTGCAAGACTATCTTATTTTCTAAAAGAGACAATATCGACTTGTGTCAATACGTTCATTACTATGGTGTTCATCCTTAGAATACTAATACAGACTATAATGTATGTCATTAACTAAGCGCAGGAGTACCTAAAGCTTTGTTGTTGATATTTAAACTTGCAGGTCATAGTTTATTTTGATACTGGGACATTGATTCTTCTGGTACACTAGTGGTAATCAGAACACTTGTAAAGTTTGGTAGCCAATTGATTACCATAACCATGCATCCTACAACTTGCTGAGAAGGCTCTGGTTAGCA
>NC_020496.1:4457-14348 GCF_000184155.1 Fragaria vesca subsp. vesca | reverse complement strand
CCAGTAATCCCAATTTTGCCTTGCATGTGTGCCAATACATCCAGAGCTGATAGTCCCGGTGTCTCTGTTTTCTTTTCTTTTCGTCCATACTGGTTTGGTTTCCCTCATGTGGGTTTTATGAAGTTTTATCATTCTGTTTGGCCGGGTATATTTTCTGCATTACATGTAACATACGTTTACAAATGGCCAAAAAACAAACAATATAAAGCAATGAGACATGGAAGATGATTCCTAACATCCACCAACGACCATGGGAGTGGCAGTTTTCCCAGGAATGCATGCCTTGGAGGGAGGTGTGCTATGGATGAGAGAATAACAAGCTTGTGAAGATCCAAAGAACCATGAAGCTTTGAGATGGAGATAAGGGGATTCTACTTCTCTTTCAGTCTTTGAATCTCAGGTGGTGGAAATTGTATCGTATGTCTCATTTGGTACGAGCTTGCTTTGTATATGAACATTGTTTAGAGTTCCGGAACTCCTTCAATATCAACCATTATTGACTTGAGAAGCATTATAGATCATCCCTCTTGTATGGTTTCTTGTTTGACCAGAAAAACAAAAGCGAGGGCAGGAAAATTCCAACCATGCAACTGAAGCATATTCCGATGGAGTCCCAATAGTTCACCCCATTTACAGTTTTGATTGGTTCTCTTGGTTTCAGACACTGTTCGTGCCGTTTGGGACTCTGGGGGTTGAGCCTGACTGATGTTGATACTTCACTCTTGAGTCTTTACCCCATTTGGGATTTACCAGAGCAGAGACCGACCTTCCATTTTTGTTGTTGAAACTGAGCGGTGTGGTATGTAAGCTTGTTTTACCATCATTTATTGTAAAGCTTTGTATTCTCACACATGTGGCTAATTGACAACCAGAGCAAAAAGCATGGACATGACCCAACTCTCTCTGCCAATCAGACCCCAACTGAGGTAGAATCCAAATTCTTGGCTAATAGTTTCCCTTTTTGCTATGTTTATTTGTGTGGTGTTTATTTCACATTTGTTGTACCATATTGCTGCCAATAATTCTTGAAGTTTAGAGCCTCAGAACTTTGCTTGGGCTAGAGAGGCAGTTCTAGAGTTTCACTTTTGGAACTGTCTCTGTGTTGGGCTGTATATATAAATTCCAGTTTGCCATTCTGGGTTTGCTTCAACTTTCACTTTTGGAACTGTTTCTGTGTCAGACTATCAATTCCAGTTTTCCTAATCTGGGGTTGCTTCAAGTTTCACTTTTGTGACCATTTCTGTGCTTAATGTGTGATTTTATCCATAGAGTGGTTTAGGGGCCAACTGAATTTAGCACATTTACCTTCATTTCTGCTCCCAAGTACTAGATTTTGAAGTTCACAAGTTCCTCACTGGGTGAATTAAGGGTCTAGAATCAATCTTCTGTAATTGTAGCATCAGTCATGACATCAGTTATAGGTTTTGGGGGACCTCACTTTTTTGGGTTGAGTTCCGAGAGTAAGCCTCGGTTTAGAGTGCAAGGTAGAAGTTTAAGTAATCAGGATGCATCAGTTTTGTCTTCAGATTCAGTTGTAGTGAATGGAGCTTCTGTAGTTGGGGAGAGGGAGGGAAGTAGGCCTTTAGTTGATCAAGGGAATGGCAGTTTGAGGCATAAGGTTAAGGAGAAACAGAAGATAGAAGATGGTGTTCTTGAAAGTTTGGAACCTTTGTGGGATGACGGGTATGGGACTGTGACTGTAAAGGATTATTTCGATGCAAATGAGCAGATGATTAAGCCTGATGGTGGTCCTCCCCGATGGTTCAGCCCCCTTGCGTTTAACCCTCCATTGAAGGGTTCTCCAGTTCTTTTGTTTTTGCCTGGTAATTGATGCCGGATCAGTCACCATATGTCATTAATCTTGAAGCTACTTTAGTTTGTGATTTTGGTTGAAGTGAAATGCATAGTTGGTCTTGAGGAAAAATGAATGTTTATATCTCTTATCGGAAGAAACTTTTGAATATGAGCTTGTTAATGAGTGAAATTCATATCAAAGAATGTTGTGTAATCACTGCGTTACTGATGCACACAGGGCTGGATGGTACTGGCTGGGGACTCATTTTGCATCATAAAGCTCTTCAGAAGTAAGTTGGTAACTATTATCCTTGATACTATGTTTTTGTTGCTCAGCCTCCAACCCTTTTATAGTAGGCCCTGCTAAAGAAACATGGCACTTCTACAGATCAGGTCTAGCTGTTTAACTTGGGGTGAACTGTTTCTTCTGATCTATAATTCCTTAAACCTTTTCAGGGTCTTTGAAGTTCGATGCTTGCATATTCCAGTTAACGATCGAACACCGTTTGAAGGTGATCGATATGCATATCCGTACAAGTTTATAGATGAAGAGTATTTTCTTGAGTTTTTTGTGGAGTTTTTCCAACTATTGATGTGCAATCCTGTATTTAGAACTGCTTGTAGCTATTCGATATATGACTATTTTAAACACACTTTCGATATTTTTTTTTATGTTGATCTGAACACTTAAGGATTTGGTTGTGTCCTTTATCTAACAATGCTCATTTTAGGTTCCTTGCAGGATTGACTTTCAGTAAGCTTTTTTGCCACTTTATTCTTCTAGTTTTTTTTTTTTTTTTTTTTTGTTTGTTGTTGTTGTTGTTGTGAGAATTGAAGGGCAATGACATAGTTTATGTCCATAAGTCCACATCATGAGTATAATCATAAATCTTACATTTACGTGATTGAGATAACTCCAATTACCTTTCTGCATGTTAACAGGCTAAACTAGTTTCTAACTTGTAAGTGGGTTTCTTATGCTTCTTTGATGCTAACCAACAGTTGCTTGAGTTGTCCACTGTGGTCTCATTTATACCAAACCAAAATGGGGTATTGCTTGTTGTTGAAGAATTTGAGTATCATCGTTTCACCTTCAATTTCTGAAACCATTAAGTGGCTATGGATATATGCTGTATTGCTGGAAATTTTGTAGTCTCTAAGCTATACTACTTTACCTCAGCACCATGTGCATATATTTTTTTTAATTCGAACTTGTGACAGTCAGGTCATGCCTAGTCTCTTCCTCTTCTTCATCGTTCTTTTTTCAAAAGATGTTCAATCAGTAATTAATGGGCTTACATTTATAGGGCTGGTGAAATTGGTTGAAGAAACTATTAGGCTCGAGCATGCTTCATCTCCCAACAAGCCAATATATTTGGTAGGAGATTCTTTTGGAGGATGCCTCTCACTTGCTGTGGCTGCACGTAATCCTACCATTGACCTCGTACTGGTACTAGTCAACCCAGGTTGGTGTTATGGTGTATAGTTCATTTCCTTCCTCGTACAATCTTATGTGTTAATGAACTTTGGTCGATACACACCGTCAATTTGACCTTTTTGATGTTCTATTGTAGCAACATCCATTGAGAGGTCTCAGTTGCAACCTCTCTTCCCAATCTTGGAGGCTATGCCTGAAGAATTACATATTACAGTTCCCTATCTTCTCAGCTTTGTTATGGGTACGTCATTCGCTGCTGTAGATTCTAAATCCCTTAATATCTGTGGAGAAATCAGACAAGCTGTTGCTAATGTAGCAGTTCTCTGTGCTTTACCGCCTTTAATCCTGTCTTTATAGTTTATATTAAACTGTATTACTTTGTTCCGTGAAATGTTTGTTGTAATAAGGTGTTGCTTATATAACAGTTGATAGCCCAGCCTTGTTCTTGCAAGCCTGGTTATGATCCCTGGTTATTCCCCCAATTTATAGCTACATCAATAAATGCATCATCTTTCATTGACTATTACATTACTGGGAGCCATTGCTTATGAGGCACTATTAAGAAATCTCAGATGTCAATTGTCTTGGGATTTCATGTGTGCCATGACAGGATATAGGCACTTTCAAGTTTCTCTTGTTTTCAATCACGATTCTCTATTACGTCAGTTCTGATGTTTTCTTTGGATTTTCATGCTATCAGGTGATCCTACAAAAATGGCAATGGTGAACATCAAAAGTAGGCTTCCTCCAGGTTTAAAACTTGCGCAAATGTCTCAGAACCTCACTGCTTTGCTACCATGTCTCTCTGTAAGAATTAATTGCTTTTATGTTTGTTTAACTTTGTATTCTAGTTCTTGGCGATATCTTTTTCTTTGTTTAACTAGTTTTGTGTTGTTATTTATTATGTGTGCTCAGTGCCTCAGCTGATCATTTACTGTTGATTTTTCAATTAATCTTTTGGATCCAGTGTAGTTCTTTTCCTTTCCAGCATTTTGTCAGTATTTAGTCTCAAACATACCCACATCTATTAAGAAGCATGTGCTCACTATTATAGTTGATCCTGCTCACTGGTAAGGCAGATGATAATTTCAATAGGTAAAGAAACTGAAATGATGCTCATCTAGGTTGAAAATTAAAGTAAGCTATGGAAAATGTAGTTTCCTTTCTTTTAAACAATCACTTACTGTCGACATATGGTGAGGCACACACCTTTTCATGTATATTCAAGAAGAATGGTGCATTATACTCTGAAACAGCTTAATGTTGAGAAGCGTAACTCCGAGCGTCATTGTTGACATACTTGCCATATATTGTTCAGTGACTTGAAATTAATATCTATTACCTTAGACACTAACTTGAGTTTTCCACCTGATGATTATACACTTTAAGCATAGGAATAGCAGATACACAGTTAATACCCCATAAAGATCCCTGAAGTCTTTAGGTGATTTCTGAAAGTCATAGTCACAGCTAGCACATCATCTTGAAAGGTTATGAGAAAATGTTTGATAAGAATGAACGTAGTTGTGTGTTGTAACTCCTGTATTATCATCATTTCCTTCTGTTCTCGTATCATATACTGCTGTCATTGACCTATATCAGTACAATCATTACCGTATTCTATTTGTTCTTTACTTATTATAATTTGCTTCCCAGTCCTTGGCCGATATTATACCAAGGGAAACTCTTCTTTGGAAGCTGAAGCTGCTCAAATCAGCTGCTGGTTATGCAAATTCCCGTCTCCATGCTGTCAAAGCTGAAGTACTTGTGTTGGCTAGGTTACTGACTTTCCCTGTTGTGGTTCTCTTGTTTTTATGGAAATTTAACGTCTTTTCTTCTCTCTTTATATGATCATTACCTTTTTTCATTCTCAAAGTAGATATTGGAAATTTTTGGGTACAAGTGTATAATTGTTTATATTTCATTTCAGTGACAAGGATAACATGGTTCCTAGTCAAGATGAAGCGGGCCGATTAAGGAGCGCATTACAGAACTGTACAGTTCGTCACTTCCCAGACAATGGGCATACCCTATTACTGGTAAGTGAATATTTATGCATTTTACAAAGTCTGGCGGCTGGCATGGTGCTACTGGATTTTCTATTGGTCTATCCTGTTAATACAAAATTACTGACAATGACTTTTATACATTTAAGCCGAGTAGACTTGTCTGATACTATCAAACTGATTGAGGTGAACTATCTTGTATGGTTGCTTCAGTGTGACTCTAAAATAGTGGTTTATAGAATTAGGAACAAATTGACAACAAGGTGTACGCTTGAAGGAATTGCTGGATTTGATTTTTTAAGAATTACTTCAGTTTCTTTCTTTTTCTTCAATATTGTTGAATCTGCTGTTGCTTGATCTCAACACCCTTTTGTTTGTTTCAATAATTAACAAGTCGGATGAAAGCTCTTGTCAAAGATGGAGATTTGACTTGAAAATTCTCCAGGGATATCAATTGGTCCATTTGTCAATGGATAGCTTTACAACAATTTTGTGACAACATTTTTTTATTCTTTATTTTTGTTATAATGTAAATTCTCTATTGTTATTTATGTGCAATAGAAAATTTTGCTTCTAGGGCGCCTTTACCTTGCGGAAACACATACTTAATTGACTTCACTCCTGTTGCCATGTTACAGGAAGATGGGGTTAATTTGTTGACAGTAATAAAAGGTACTCTCAAATATCGACGTTCGAGGAAGCGTGATAGTTTCTCAGATTTTCTTCCTCCTAGTATGACAGAATTCAACAATACATTTGATGAAACAGTCGGGTAATTTACTTGTGCAACTTCTCTTTTCCTTTCCTATTTTTTGGTGGCAAGCTTCCAGATATGGTACTTCTTAACTTCAATTAATGACTCCATAGCTTTGTCTACTTTGTCTTAGTCGAGTTCCATGTTTCGAATGAGGTAGTTCATCCTGTTTATTGTTCAGCTTTGCTTAGGAATGTACATTGTTGCACAGGTATATAAAATTTGAGCATTTATAAGTTGTTTACTTCATTGAAAAAGATTTTCCAAAGGAATATTCCATGTATTTATATAGCTAAATCTGAGTCTTGGTGATGTCAGACAGGCTTGTGATATCTCATAATACTACTTGAAGAGTTTTTGGTGATGAGAAGCTAGAAAATAAAAACCGTAGTAAGAAGCTAGTATACATTTTCATATCAATCAAGTGTAACCCTATGCATTCATACACCAATCCCTCTACTCATGACAGCTTTCCTGGTCTCCAAAATAAGAAACACGAAATGCTGCTCATATCTAGGATCTTATAAGCAGTCTAGATGTATCATGTACAGGTTTCACTTGCAAGTTACCTGGACCAGGCTATATTGCATCACTATCTTTAAGACACACACACACACACACATATGGGACCAAAGCTGATACTACAACAACTGAATGGCAGATTGTTACGCTTTGCTTCTGGTGCTGTTCTTTTCTCAACTTTGGAAGATGGAACGGTGGTGAGAGGTCTTGCAGGAGTTCCAAATGAAGGACCTGTCTTAATTGTTGGCTATCATAATCTAATGGGGCTGGAACTGTATTCTATGGTTGAAGAATTTTTGAGAGAAAAGAAAATAATGGTTCGTGGTTTAGCACATCCAGAACTGTTGTTGGGGAAGAGCTCAGATGATTTTGACTTGCTCAAAGTATTTGGTGCAGTACCAGTTACGGCAAGATATCTATTCAAATCACTTTCATCAAAATCACATGTTCTCCTGTATCCTGGTGGTGCACGTGAAGCTCTCCATTACAAGGTGCAATAACTGCCCAGTTCTGTATAGTACTGTATTTTTTTTTGAAATGGCAGTTTCCTTGCAATGTGTTTTATCTGCCAGAGATTATCTGATTTTCAGACATAAATTTTTTTAGGTCATTAATATATAATTTCCTAGGTCATATTGGTTGTGCTATGCCTAATGAAGCTGTTACACCTGTGTCAGTATGCTTTTTTTTGTAGGTTCTTTCATCTACTTGTATGTGTGGATAGTGGGTTTCTGTGCCCTGATTCATGATCAAGCATTTATTTAATTACATTTGTCAAAGTGTTGATGTTCCAATCAATTACTTTAGAGACTAACAGAATGTCTAATAGAGGAAATATATACATTCCAATTTCCATGCAGACACCACAAACTTTCATGTGTGTGCCTGTGCATTTGTGTGTGAGCTTGTTTAGACATTTCAGAATAAGCTAAGCTTCTTTGGGTCAAGAAATGAATAAGATTCTTTTGATATATTTGAGCCAGAGCTAAAGTGAGTCCCTATAGTGATGCAATTGTGCCTATCATATTGGATCTATTTTGTAAAGGATAACTGTGAAAGGAGAAAGAGAGTGCATATGCACATGCCGGTCCCTGCACATGCCCATGTGAATTTGTTTTCAGTTTATTCAGATTAACAAAGGAACTCCGAACTTTGCATGTTCTTAGAGACTTGGAACAATAAGGGCAAAGGAAATATAAGTACAGTATAAAGAAGCTATTTATTTTGGTAGAGTAACCAAAGTTGTGTCATAATTTTTGTTGTCCATGATAATAGGGTGCTTCTATAATTGGCAGGGTGAAGAATACAAGTTATTCTGGCCTGATCAACCTGAATTTGTCAGAATGGCAGCACGTTTTGGAGCCACAATTGTACCATTTGCAGCTGTAGGAGCAGATGACTTACTCGAAGTAAGCTTGTGTAACTGTTATACTGCAAACTTTTCTTGGTAAATTTAAGGACCTTTTCTCAGGGTGTATGACAGTTCTATGCAGGGTATCTTAATATTTCTCATATTTCTTCCTAATCTCTAACAAGATAACAAAGTTACCAAACCAAGGGTGTTAACTAGACATGTACTAATCATTATCAATATGTAGGATTGAATTGGGGTCAGGTGTGGTTCTTTAGAATACGAAGTATAAGTATAACCTATATATGTGTAGTAATTGTTTGTACCTTAAGAGTTTAAATCCCTCAACCAAAATACAGGTCTGTAAAAATCATTCATACAGGCTCTGTCAATCCTGCTGTTTGACTTTTACTTTATCTTAGTAGTCTCTTCCCTGGCTATATACCATTTTCTTCTTCACCAAGAGTAATACAATAGACATTTATGTTTACCTTAAGTTTAAAGTCTTGTGATGTATTGTGGTATCTGGGATGAAATATCATTTCTTTACTGACACCTCCTTCTGTCTTGAGCTACAATTTTGAGGTTAACACATTGCAACTTTGGTTCTTAATTTGAATGTGGCAGTTGGTTATCGACTACAATGACATAAAGAATATCCCTGTGGTGGGCGACTATTTCATCAATGCTAATAATGGTGCTGTAAAATTGAGGTAAAGATATCATGAAATACCATCAAAATTGTTGCTACATTTAAGTATAAATTCTCTTCTAATCTTTACATTTAACAAAAATGTCGTCTGGTTATAGGGAGGATACAAGTGGAGAAGTTGCCAATCAAAACCTCTTTATTCCAGGAGTTCTACCTAAGTTGCCAGGCCGTTATTACCATTTGTTTGGGAAACCAATAGAAACAAAAGGAAGGGAAGAGATCCTGAAAGACAAAGACAGTGCAAACAAATTGTATTTGGAGATACAATCTGAAATTGAACAAAGTTTAGCATACTTAATCAAGAAGCGGGAGGAGGATCCTTACAGGAATATTATTGACAGAACAGTATATCGGGCACTATATTCCCCTCTAAATGAAGTTCCAACATTTGAACCTTGAAATGGTTTTGAGTAAGTCTTGGTTTTCACAGTACAGTAGTACAAGTATTTCCTGGGGACAAGGATGATGCTGCGGCCAAACAAGATCATTATGTCTCTTGATTCTGAATCTTGAGTTGCAAACTAGCGATGGAGTCTCAGCTGATGCATTGTCGCATTGCCTCTGAACCTGCAAATATCAGACCAGTGCATGCCCTTTACAAGGGAAATGACCTTGGTGATATGTATATTTCACAGGTGATAGTGAACTTTAGGGTAACGTCTATACACGATAGAATTTAGATGTTTCAACCCTAGGCTATTTTATACTGTTCATAGCTTAATATGTACTGAGCATCACATAGATGTACCATGTACGACACTCGTATCTAATAGTTATGCTACCTCTTGGAAATCATTATATGATTCATGAACAAATCTTACGAGTTTTTTTATTACAGCAAATCATACAGTGTATGCATACATCTTCATACATGTTCTGGACTTCTGGCCACAACAACTGGTTCTAAATTACAGGGTGGTTCAGGGCCGGTGATTCTGCACAGATCTTGTGAAGGTGAGGTTTTTCTGGTTTTGTTTTTCTCTCTATCTTTTTTACTTCATATGCTCTTTATGGCCATCAGTCCAGCAATGACGTAGTCAAAACGTGTTATCAATTATTTCCACTCTTTTATTGGTTAACACTTATTTTCACTCCTTAATACCTTCGTTGAAAATCACGAACCTGAAACTTAAAATTGTTTCAATAGATGAAATATAGCAGGTTCCATCGTTCAATTTACAACTGTTAAGCACGAAAAATGTTCGTAGTTATTTGTTTGGCTGATTGTCTGCAAAAGTTTGAAGGAACATAAATTTTATTATTTCACATCAGAATTTGATGAGGATGAGTGCAAGACTATCTTATTTTCTAAAA
>NC_020496.1:0-4183 GCF_000184155.1 Fragaria vesca subsp. vesca | reverse complement strand
GCCTTGCATGTGTGCCAATACATCCAGAGCTGATAGTCCCGGTGTCTCTGTTTTCTTTTCTTTTCGTCCATACTGGTTTGGTTTCCCTCATGTGGGTTTTATGAAGTTTTATCATTCTGTTTGGCCGGGTATATTTTCTGCATTACATGTAACATACGTTTACAAATGGCCAAAAAACAAACAATATAAAGCAATGAGACATGGAAGATGATTCCTAACATCCACCAACGACCATGGGAGTGGCAGTTTTCCCAGGAATGCATGCCTTGGAGGGAGGTGTGCTATGGATGAGAGAATAACAAGCTTGTGAAGATCCAAAGAACCATGAAGCTTTGAGATGGAGATAAGGGGATTCTACTAGTCCCATCAAGGGATGGTGGCTACTGTGGCCTGTTCCCCCTACTGTCCTCTTTTGGTTATTGGTTGTAGGACTTCTGTTTCAGTCTTTGATTCTCAGGTGGTGGAAATTGTGTCGTATGTCTCTTTTGGTACAAGCATTTTATGTGAACATTGTTTAGTGTTTCGGAGTATTAGAACTTTTTAAATATCAACCAATAGATCATTCCTCTTGTTACAAAGGGCTGGGCTCGGGTCCGGCCTGGCCACTATTTTAGAGAGATCAGGACCAGACCGACTGCACTTAGACGACTGGGCCGGGTTTTAATCTTAAAATTTATAAGATCAATCAAAACCCGGACCGACCAAAAACCGGCCGGTCATTCGGGCCTTCGGTCCTTTAAACCCTGCTCAGAAATTCTGTAATTCACAACCTCATCATACATTCAAAAAATCAATTCAATCAAAGTCTCAGTGACTACCCTAAGCCAGAGAGTCACAGACCCAAAAACAAAACAAAAAAAAAAAGAAGGGAAAGAGGCAAATAGCTGCATATCAACTAATCAAGTAATCGATTCAAGAGTCTTGTATGGTTTCTTGTTTGACCCGAAAAACAAAAGCGAGGAGTGGCTCTCTAGTTAACTCTGATTGCTATAGCTTGTATGTTTTTGAGAAAAGCGAGGAGTGTCTCTCTAGTTAACTCTGATTGCTATAGCTTGTATGTTTTTGAGCGGGAAAATTCCAACCATGCAACTGAAGCATATTCCAATGGAGTCCCAATATTCACCCCATTTACAGTTTTGATTGGTTCTCTTGGTTTCAGACACTGGTCGTGCCGTTTGGGACTCTGGGAGTTGAGCCTGACTGATGTTGAGACTTGAGTCTTTACCCCATTTGGGATTTACCAGAGCAGAGACCGACCTTCAATTTTTGTTGTTGAAACTGAGTGGTGTGGTATGTAAGCTTGTTTTACCATCATTTATTGTAAAGCTTTGTATTCTCACACATGTGGCTAATTGACAACCAGAGCAAAAAGCATGGACATGACCCAACTCTCTCGGCCAGTCAGACAGTCAGACCCAACTAATTAAGGTAGAATCCAAATTCTTGGCAAATAATTTCCATTTTTGCTATGTTTATTTGTGTGGTGTTTTTTTCACATTTGTTGTACCATATTGCTGCCAATAATTCTTAAAGTTTAGAGCCTCAGAACTTTGCTTGTGCTAGAGAGGCAGTTCTAGAGTTTCACTTTTGGAACTGTCTCTGTGTTGGGCTGTATATATAAATTCCAGTTTGCCATTCTGGGTTTGCTTCAACTTTCACTTTTGGAAATGTTTCTGTGTCAGACTATAAATTCCAGTTTTCCTAATCTGGGGTTGCTTCAAGTTTCACTTTTGTGACCATTTCTGTGCTTAATGTGTGATATTATCCATAGAGTGGTTTAGGGGCCAACTGAATTTAGCACATTAACCTTCATTTCTGCTCCCAAGTACTAGATTTTGAAGTTCACAAGTTCCTCACTGGGTGAATTAAGGGTCTAGAATCAATCTTCTGTAATTGTAGCATCAGTCATGACATCAGTTATAGGTTTTGGGGGACCTTACTTTTTTGGGTTGAGTTCCGAGAGTAAGCCTCGGTTTAGAGTGCAAGGTAGAAGTTTAAGTAATCAGGATGCATCAGTTTTGTCTTCAGACTCAATTGTAGTGAATGGAGCTTCTGTAGTTGGGGAGAGGGAGGGAAGTAGGCCTTGGGTTGATCATGGGAATGGCAGTTTGAGGCATAAGGTTAAGGACAAACAGAACATAGAAGATGGTGTACTTGAAAGTTTGGAACCTTTGTGGGATGACGGGTACGGGACTGTGACTGTAAAGGATTATTTCGATGCAAGTGAGGAGATGATTAAGCCTGATGGTGGTCCTCCCCGATGGTTTAGCCCCCTTGCTCGCAACCCTCCATTGAAGGATTCTCCAGTTCTTTTGTTTTTGCCTGGTAATTGATGCCGGATCAGTCACCATATGTCATTAATCTTATAGCTACCTTAGTTTTGTGATTTTCATTAAGTGATATGCACATATGGTCTTGAACAAAAACATTCATTTTTGTCTCTTAGCAGTCTTATGTGAAGAAACTTTTGAGATGAGTTTCTAACGAGTGATCTTTTTTTTTCTTTTGAGTGAAATTTATATCAATGTTGTATAATCATTTTGTTATTGATACATACAGGGTTGGATGGTACTGGGTGGGGACTCATTTTGCATCATAAAGCTCTTCAGAAGTGAGTTATTAACTCTTATCCTTGATTTTTGACAACTATGTTTTTGTTGCTCAGACTCCACCCCTGTAATAGTTGGCCTTGCTAGAGAAACATGGCACTTCAAGAGATCAGGTTTACCTATTTTACTTGGGGTCAACTATTTGTTCTGATCTATACTTCCTCAAACATTGCAGGGTCTTTGAAGTTCGATGCTTGCATATTCCAGTTAATGATCGAACACCATTTGAAGGTCATAATTCTTATATCCCCATCCCTTACATTACATATCTTTATTCATATAAGTTTATGTGCATATGCAGTAATATCTCGAGTTATTTGTGAAGTTATTCCAACTATTGATGGCAGTCCTGCATCTAGAACTGAGTTTAGCTACTTGAAATTTTGCATGTGATATGATGTTAACAGGCTAAACTAGTTTCTAATTTGTAAGTGGGTTCTGTCTTATGCTTGAACGTTGGTAAACCAACAGTCGCTTGAGTTTTCCACTGACCCTGTCGTCTCATTTATACCAAACCGCAATGAGGCATTTCTTCTTGTTGAAGAATTTGAGTATGATCCACTACACCATATTGTTCAATGCACTGGATTTAATCATTGTAACCTTTGATGTCTGAAACCATTACGTGGCTATGGATATATAGCTGTATTGCTAGACATTTCGTAGACTCCAAGCAATACTATTTTACCTATGCACCACGTGCATACAGCTTTCGATTCAAACTTATGGTAGTCAGGTTTTGCCTAGTCTTTTTTAAGATGATTCTATCAATCAATACTTTAGTGGCGGTACATTTTTAGGTTTGGTGAAACTGGTGGAAGACACTATTAGGCTTGAGCATGCTTCATCTCCCAACAAGCCAATTTATTTGGTTGGAGATTCTTTTGGAGGATGCTTATCACTTGCTGTTGCTGCACGCAATCCTACCATTGATCTAGTACTGATACTAGTCAACCCAGGTTGGTGTTATGGATCTATTTTGGTTTCGTTCATCATATAGTTTGTATGTGTTAATGAACTTTGGTTGATACACCAAGTCACTTTGACTTCGTTGGTGTTTTATTGTAGCAACATCCATGGAGAGGTCTCAATTACTACCTCTTTTCCCAATCTTGGAGGCTTTGCCTGATGAATTACATATCGGAGTTCCCTATCTTCTCAGTTTTGTTATGGGTACGTGATTTGCTACTCCAGAATCTACATCCACTTTTATCTGTGGAGAAACCAGACAAGTTATTCCTTAGTAGTTCTCCGTGCTTTACTGCCTTCAATCCTATCTAAATTTTAGTTTATTGACTGTATTACTTTGGTGGGTTAAGTGTTTATTTTCTTAGGATGCTGCATATATAACAACTGATAGTTCAGCCGTGTTCTTGCAAGTCTGGTTATGAACCCTGCTACTCCCCCAAATGATATTTTCTCGCTAGATCATTAAACTGTGTCATTACATTGAATACTACATTACTGGTAGCCATGCTTATGAGGACTTTTAGATGTTAATAGTCGTAATCTCATGTGTGCCATAACAGGAGCAAATTATAGGCAGTTTTAAGTTACTCTTGCTTTCAATCACG
>NC_020495.1:29321785-29328693 GCF_000184155.1 Fragaria vesca subsp. vesca | reverse complement strand
TCTCCTTACAGGACTCGCCGGCGACAAGTTTTCCAGCCAACCTTGATCAATCACGGTGTTTTCCGTCCAGAGCTTCAATCCGGTAGGAAAACTTGTCGTCGGCCAATCCTAAAAGGAGAGAAACCGTCCTGGAAGCCTGTGCTGTCGTCCGGGAAGGAGAGAAGCCGTCGCCGGCGTGAGACGGCGGAGAACAGACGACGTCTGCACTTTAAGCCGGAGTGTGGACGTCCGCTTCACATCCTCTCTGTATATATATATATATATATATACACACACACAGAGAGGATCTAAAGAGGACGTCTGCACAGCCCTTAAAGTGCGGACGTCCCTCCGTACGGCTCCGATGACGGCGTGCCTCCACCGCAGCGGCCTCCAGCAGCGTCCCCGATCACTTTCCCTCCCCGGCGATATCACCCAAAACTTCAAACAAAATCGATCTCACCGGAAAACTGGAATTCGGCAGACTCGCTGGGGAGGAAAAGTGATCGGGGACGCTGCTGGAGGTCGCTGGGGTGGAGGCGCCGTGTTTTCAGAGCCGTACGGTGGAGAACAGAGGCACGTCCGCACTTTAAGGGTGTGCGGATGTCTGCCTCTGATCCCATATATATATATTTCAGATTCCAGTTTATATTGCCATTTGAAAATCCAAGGAATTTTATATTTAGCCATGAATTGGAGAGTGGGGGGAAACCTTTTCTCATATTCTGAAAAGGCTATAACTGAAACAAATTTAGTGACTGCATTCTGGAGATTTGAGGGGAGAAGGTCATGAGGACATCCATGATTACTCCACCAATCTCCAAACCACATAGGGAACCACATAGGGAATTGGCGATTGAATTTTCTATCAAAATTGAGAAACCATGAATGGCTAAAATCTTCGGTTTGGTAGAGAAAGATTTTACTCCATGCTTCAATGTAATCATGATAAGTAAATGTAGGTGTGTCTAATTTGTGAGGAGTAGAGGGGGAATCACCCCATTGAGATAATGAAATGATACGGATTATGTAAAAGGAATGATATAATATTTTAGATGGGTCTTTTGGGTCATGGATTGGTTTAATAGATAATGATTGAGATTTAAACAGAATGTCTTTATAGAATGCTAAAGGTTTATCGGGAAGGTAATGAGAATTTGGGCCAAAATAACTTTTTACTAAAGAGATGAGATTTTTTAAATGACTCATAGAAGGTTCAATATAAAACAGGAAATGTTCGGCCTTGTCAAAGTAAGGAGATGATTTTTTATAATTGACTGGAGGGTTGGATGAAGAATCTGTTTTGTATGGGTCGTATTAGTTTACTAAGGCTGACTGGTAATTGGGTTTAATTTGGCTGAGGGTGCTACCAAAAGCATTATACTTATTGTCTATTGGAATGAGGAGATGATCTGCATAAGGAACAATGCTGGAGGGTGACTCAGGTGATTTTTTCTTAACTGTGGAAGGTGATTCAAATACTGATTTTTCGGGATTTCTCCTTTTGGATAAGTTGGGCTTCATGTTTTGGTACCTTGTAGAAATTCATGAGTTAGGAAATCTGAGATATGGTTGTCACTTCCTTTAATGAATGCAATTTCAAAATCAAAAATACTTAAGATTGCTTGCCAACAGGCAAAGATTTGTTTGCTAGCAATGTTTTGAACATATTTTTCTAAAACATATTTTGCACTTTTACAATCAACTCGGACCAGAAAATTTTGATTTAATAAATCATCTTGAAATTTACTTATACATAATACAATTGATAAAATTTCTTTCTTAATAGTACTATAATTTGATTGAGCTGGGTTCCAGATTCTAGAATGAAATCGAACAATTTGTTCTGAATGATTGGGAGAAACTTGTTGTTTGAGGATACCTCCATAACCTATTTCAGAGACATTTCTACGTCTGCCTCTGATCCAGTATATATACACACACCTGCACCTGTATATCGAACAATTCATTCTCTATCTCTATCTTATGTTAGCTAGCCTGTCAAGAACATATATAAGATCTCACTCAACCATGCCTAGTGCCAACTTGTCACTCATCGATAGGAATCTGAGAATTCAACTAGACCTGTATGTATTCTTAGAGCAAGTTCACTCGTTGGGTTAGAATGAATATAGTGACCTGGGTCACTCTGGGTCATTGTGACTGGGTAACAGTTTTCACCCATCAGAAATATGAGATTGCTGCCACGTGGCAGTGACTGTTTATAAAATATAAATAAAAAACGTTTTTTAAGTGTGAATAATGATTTTTAGAATAATAAATTTTAACCTAATTACAAAATAAAATGTAAGTGAATTTAAGATGATCTAAATATTAAAGTTACAATGAAATAAACACTATGACATATGAAATTAATAAATTTATTCCAAACCTGGAATAAACATTACCCAAAAGTTTTTCATAATTATTTTTTTGGCAAATCCTAATTTATTTTTTATATCATTTTCTGATTTTTTTTTTCATAATTTTCAAAATAGGTCTTTAAAGATATTGGCTATTAAATATCAGCCTTTAGATTCAAAATATTTAAACCATTGGTCAAATTTAGCTTTGAATAGGAGTTGACCGAGTTGTGCCCTTCTACTTTCAAAGAAAAAGAAGGGAGTTGTGCCCCACCTCTGCGCAAAATGACAAAGGCGTGGTGAGCACGCTAGGAGGACATCAGTCCGTGTTCTTCACTCGAGCAAGAAGAGGGTGACTTCTCCTTCACGTGGGTTGATGACATCAGCCACATTTGGCTTTCGGCTGAGGTGGAAAAATTGAACCTGGGCTGGATTTCTCCTCTAGCCTGGGTTAGATCTCTCCCTAAAATTCTAGCCCGGGTTGAAATGTGAGAAGACCTATTTCATAGGTGGATTCAAGTTTTTTGGGACTGGGTTAGATTGCCTATCTGGCATCTAACCTGGGTTGGATTTTAAAGGATAGGTGCTCTTAATACCATGCAATCAAGATTGAGTTAGGAATTCTAAAGTATCCATCACTAAATGGATCAGCTTAATTGGAAGCTTGCATGTACTTTCTCATGCACGCCGTCGTGCTATCAAGATCATTTTCTTCACTAAGGTTATAATAGTATATGGCTTTCGATCGAGTTTTTACATATATGACGGGTTTAGGGTTTCTGGTTTAGTACTGTTTGTTGCGACTTCGCTAGAAATCTAGGAGTTAACTAAGGAGTGTATCTCCAGTCTCATCCAGACATGGAGAAAGAAATTCTTATGTCGTTAGCTGCTGCCAGACCCAGTGGTTTTGAACTTTTGATAATCTAAGTTTGGGAAAAGTGAACGGTTTTTTGGGTTTTACTGGGTCTAGAGCATCTTCAATAGTATTAGCTATTACCATGAGGTGGGTGTGCCAACGTTTTGGTGACATTTTCAATCCATTATAGGTTTTAACATCAATGTATCGGGAAGATGTACACTAGTCAAGTGATAACCAAGATAAAACTTTTTCATCAACAAAGTCAAGGTTCATCAACAAAAATCAAGCAAGACCTTAGCATTGCTATAAGCTTTATTTGTACACAGCTCACAATCCGTGGTTTATAATATCTCACAAATGCAAAAATCAAACGCTAATACTCATCACAATACAGCACAGAATGCAGTCCTTTATATTTCTCACGATGCGTTAAACGTCAGATGCTGAACCCCATATACATTCCTGTAAATCAGACTATAGACAACCTTATGCTATAATTTACACGTGAGGTGGCATGAAGACATTTCAGATGCAAAATCGATCAGACAGCAAGCATCCACATGAGGTGAGCCCAATCATGATATTGCAGCTAGTGATCTGAAGTCAAATTGGTAAAAACATCTTTGTATACCTCCCTCTTATAACTTGGCAGCATGTACCCAAGGAACTCAACGATATGGTCAATCAGCATTCAGGAAGAGAATGAGCAGAAGCAAAGGGAGAAAAAGTTGCAGCTGACTCACTACAATGTAGCGGATGCTGTTGATGACTGGAAGAACTCATGAAGTTTGGTGAAGCATTACTTGGGCTCGGAACAGGTACAGACAGATATCTTGAGTTCAAAGGTGACAAAGATGGGTAGTAAGAAGAGTGGGGCGAAATATAATAGGAAGCATGAGACCTTTGGGATGAGGAATTCCGCAGGTCTACTGAGCTTCGGCTTACACTCATAGAAGGGGATTGGCGGTAGGAGGACCTAAGAGACTGCTGGATGTATGTTGTGCTAGAATTAGAGTGATGATGAGAAACAGAAGGAGACCTTGATGATGCTGGTGCTATCTGGATGGCTGAAGACGATGCCAGTGATGATCTCATAGATGACAGTACAGAGGAAGCCACAGAGGATGGGCCGGCTGAAAGCAATGGTGTCGATTCTGAAGCTGGTGGACCACTTGTGTTGGCTCTTGCATCACGCTTGCAAACTGGACAAAAGGTTCTCCATGAAGTAAGCCAAGAGTCCACACAGAAAGCATGAAATTCTGCAAAACCCAAAGGAATATAAAATTGAGATATGCTATTGAAATAAATAAACTACCAAAACCGTATATTCATAGTCACATTTGAAGTATATATAAGTAAACAATGGGTGGGTTGGGAGGAGATCCCTTTTATTCTGTTCTAGTACTAGAGACAGAAGTTGAATTTCAACATTGAATATGTTCTGAAGTTGCAGTAATCCATACAACATCACCAGGGTGGCAGAGCTTAATTTGTTTCCAACAGCTACTTGACATTTATAACTTCTCACCATTTCTAACATTTTACTCGAAAGGAATATGCGTTTTCAGCATAATTAGAAACTTACATTTCCATTACAACAAGCTTTATAACTTTATAAGAGTCATAGCATCAGAATATTACTAGGTAGGAACTATGCCAATCAAATCTTCTTTGCTTTCGGTTTGGATGCCCAATCAAGTCCCATAACAATTGTTATGAGAAAAACAAAAGACAAAAACAAAATAAACAAATCAAACTCCCAATAATACTAAACTGCAATTTGCCAAAAAATAAAAAAAAATTATTACCACACTGCAAGAAGCACACATATATGATATCCAGCATTCCAGCCATAACAAACAGTAGACAAGAGGGTTGATAAGTGTGCTCTAGCAGAAAGACACCCACGAGAACTGTATAGTCCAAAAGAAAGAAACTTTGCATACAAAGTCTCAAAGGGAGAACTAAAATTCACACCTCTTAGCATCCTAGCCCATGATTACTTGAATAATACGTGTTCATAGCTTTTGAAAAATGCTTTATACATAACCGCTGAGTACAACAACAAAAAAATAAAAATTAAAATACCCTAGAGACATAGCTATGATCCAGCATATCAGATAATAATAATATACAAATCAAACTAGGAATAACCAAACACTAAAACACCAAACTAGCAACAATCAAAGTGAAGTCGGCTGGAGGGCCCACTTAGTCCTGGAAAGCTTTTAAATGCTACTTATTTCAGTATACAACTTCATGTCAATAACGAAGTACCACTGGCAGACATTTTGTTTCACCAGAAGTTTTAAAAAGAAGTGCTCCCTGCACCATACCAAACCCAAGTTTGCCTGTTATGATTCAGTACTTCAAGAACTATACATAAGCTAAATTCCGCTCTAGAATACGGAAAGTTAGTTCTTTCTTCCTCTAATAAATAGGTTTTAGGTACAAACTATCTAGTGATAAATTAAACATGGGGCAACTTGTGGGACCATGGCAATTAACGCATTCAGTACTTCAAGAAAACTATAAATAAGCTAATTTCGCCTAAGAATACGGAAAGTTAGATTTTCTTCCTCTAATAGGTAGTAGAAATGGTACAAAACTATCTAGTAGATAAACTAAACCTGGGCAACTTGTGGGACCATGCCAATTTTGCAACTATATGAATAATCATAATTTGTAATCATCATCTATATCTTGACTGGTCTCAATGAGCCTAGTAAACAGTACCTATTAAATATATGAATTCCTGGGCAGGGCATTATTATAAATCTCGTTCAAATAGCTAATGCTAGAAACACCATGCCACCAAATCAAACAAAGCAGCTCTTCAAGCAACAATATAGATACGGGCAGAAAGATAGAAAGCACAAAAAAAAAGGGGCAAACTTACTATGACGACATGGCAAAATCCTAAGTTTCTCTCCAACACTGTAGTCCTCGAGGCATATTGCACATGTTACTGAAGTACAGTTGTCCTCTAAAACGGCAGTAAAAATCAAACTTGGCATTGCTCTTACTAATCTACTGCTCATCCCATGAAATTCTCGGACCCGAGAAGCTTGAGGCCTTTCTCGTCTTATGCGATGTCTGCGAACAAAAAAGCAAGTAGCCAATACTGCAGACATGGCGAGCAAGGAAATGAAGGAGATTGCCATGATTGACCATGCTGAGTTCTCAAAGCTTGCAATTAACCACACCTCCACGTTAGAGACTCCAGTGTACTTTTTGAGTATTTCACCAGAAGCTTTTGAAACAAAAACTGCATGTATTTTTATACCAGCTGAACTCCCTGCCACTATAACATAAAAGTTAGTTATACTCTAAAAATGACAGAAGTTAAGCATAGATAAAGAATTTGAAACTTAAACCCACTTGGGAGAACAAAACAGTACACAGAAGTAGAACAGAAAACAGCAAAAACACACATAGACACCACATCACTCATAGAATATTTTGTTCACATTCATATCACTCACTTGCAGAAGGTTGAAAACTTCTCCAGTAAGGCTACATCGGATGGAGATGCGGAATTTACAGTAGATCAGACAAAGCTTCCAATCAACTTATTCACTAAACAGACCATTGTTGCAACAGGAAAAAAAAACCAACATACTAATTTACAAATGAACTAAAAACGAGAAATCTAAAACACAGAGAGAGAGAGAGAGAGAGAGAGAGAGAGAGAGAGAGAGAGAGAT
>NC_020495.1:29318565-29321765 GCF_000184155.1 Fragaria vesca subsp. vesca | reverse complement strand
AGAGAGAGAGAGAGATCAAAAATAGGCTATCGATATTTTTTTATAGGTCATCAAAAATATTTATATTCCCTCACTCTGTTATAAAGCAACATAACTACTGTGCCACTAATCTAAGACCTGGCTCTTGATAAAGGGTCCATAATGGTATACTTAATCTATCCTGTAGAACTGTTCTCAGTTCCAAGGGAATCATATCCATAATTATCTAGATTCATTCGGGACTCACTGGACTCCACAAACATGAAGTATTTTCTTTGAAAATGTCAGACATGCTTATGTGGCCAAGACATGGGCTTAATTTTTGGAAAAACTTTACCAGATCTGACTACAAGGATAAACAGCTCTAATGGCAACCTTTTGGGTTGTTAGGTTGGACATCCAAAGAGACTTTTAGGGTGCAAAGGAAAACAACCCTGCTTATATTAGGGACAAAGCTCAACTATCAACATCGTTTTTTTTTTTTCTCAACAAAAAAAAAAACATCGTTTCAGGCTTCAGTTTCTTCAGAGATTCATGCTTGGTCTTTCCATACGACCACCCACAATGAAAGACTTCGTTTCTCATCAACCCACTAAAGCTGAAGAACAGCAAATTCAGGTTTCCTGCTCAAGGAACTGACAAACTCGGAAACACACCCGAGCCTTCTAGTAACTAGATGCTATTGTTGGTACTTGATGTGACCAATCAAAATTCTACCAATAGCTCTAGAAGTGCAGAAAGCTCCCCTGACTCCTGCCCATTCTACGTTTTTCTGAAGCCAAAATTCCCTTGGAATAACCTCCCCGCATAACTTTGTTCGAAGTGTTGTGAACAGTGTTGGAAAACATGGTTTACAATTCTTCCTGTGTTCACAATACATAAACACCTCTGCCATGAGCCAGTAACCAAGACAAAATCTTAATTTTGGGATATAGTTTGGTTTCCGGATTGGACTAGAAGGAAAAAAAAAAAAAGCAACGTTGGTTAATTAAAAACTGCCAGAGAATTTGCATGAAGTCGCAATTTTCTAGTGAGATCTTGATGGGACCATTCATACCTCCACCAAATAGCCTTAAACGTGTAGAACTCAATCCTCCAAATCTTCCTCGTTACTTTTCTTCTGGCATAACCACAATTCTACTGAAATAAGCTACACTGATCAGGTATGGATTCTAGACTGATGGAAGACCTCTAATTTCAGCATTACAGATCAGCTTTCCCTGAGCTAATTAGATGAACATAAGTTCTAACTTCCTAGACAGATGAGAGCATATCAAAAGCTTCATACCCACACAAACCAAGCTCAAGCACCAAACAAATCGCACTTACCAACCCCAATTGGGAGCATGCATACAGACTTGTCCATTTCATGCATATTCAATTAAAACTTAACTTCATGGATCACTCATTGCAACACAGATACTGAACTTCACAGATTAAAAACCATGCATAAAAAAGTTTATAAAAGAAAGGTCATTACTTGAAACCAAGATGCCGTCTTCTTCGTTATCATACACAATTGCAGCTTTGAACATAGCCTTTTGAGCTCTTCTAATTTTCTCCTCAAAACTACACCCCCCTCTTATAATCAACACAAAAG
The DNA here is from genome assembly GCF_000184155.1 of Fragaria vesca subsp. vesca. Lineage (NCBI taxonomy): Eukaryota > Viridiplantae > Streptophyta > Magnoliopsida > Rosales > Rosaceae > Fragaria > Fragaria vesca. The sequence goes on along the minus strand of NC_020495.1, from coordinate 29,320,186 downwards.
GGGAGCTGTAATTCGTGCCGGGTCCGGCTTCATTAGTCAATGTGGAGCATGCATCAATTGGCTCAGCCAAATACAACACTCCACACTCCCCAGAACCCCTAACTGCCGGAGCTGAAACAAATCAAGAAATGCATAAACATCAAACACATGCACACACACAAACAAACACACCCTTCAAGAACTGAAACTAACTCAACAATCATAAACCCAAAACACAAATTCCTCTTCTTTCCCCAAAATCCTCACAAATTAACCGTAAAACAAAAAACCCAGAAGAATTGAACTCACCAAAACTAGCTTCAATGTCCTCGAACGAGAGGGTGACATTGTCCCCAATCAAGACCACATTGGCATCCGCCATACAAATTCTCCCACATAGAAGCACCATCAAAACCAATACCAGATTCATTGTGCCCATCAATCCAAACAAAACAAAACCCAAACAATTTATGAAAATTTATATCTAAAACGACAGAGAAACCCAAACTAGTATATTATTTTATAATATATCCACAAAACTAACAATAATTACAATAGATAGATACATCAGCTTCCATTCTGAGAGAGCATATATGAATCTTTTGTATGGTTTGATGCTTTTAATGGACTTGTGATTTCTACTTATATATAGTAGGGAGCTAGATTACGAACCATATGTGAAAGGGTTTGTTTTTTCGACAATAATATGAGAAAGGGGTCGGTTCTCTTTGATATGAACTCAATTGTTTCGTGTATATCTCTTTCGTCCGACACTCTTCCAGTTTATATTATCTTTATTATTATTTTTTTTATAGATAATAATGCATAGAGAAATTTTAAATACACACTTTTAATATCTTAATACACATACCTTACTTTATACACCACCTATCAAGTTTTTCATTTTAGTATTATACTTAATACACATCCCAAACTGCCTAAAATGCCCTTAATTTATGAAATATTCTATTATTTAATATAATTAATGTATATTTACCATTTGGTACCTCTTTTTACATATTATTTCGTCTAATTTTTGCTAGAAATTTTTTGTTATCATCATTCAATTTATAATCAAATGATTATTGTTATATCTCAACTCCAAATCACCAATACAAGTTTTCAAAATTCACAAGTTAGTAGAACTGTAGAAGTACAGTAGCTATTGAACATAGATAGCTAGTTATTCGATAAAACATGTCATGATAAAGATGCAGCACTCGACAATATGATATGCAAGATCAAACTAAAGCTGATACAGATACAAAAAAAATTAAAAAAAACAACAACTCAAATGAATTGTGGAGAAGAGTTGGGGTTAGGAGACAAGACATGCTTTCGACGATTTTAGGGTAGAAGACGTTGAAAAGAATACTTCTAGAGCTTTTTTTTTTTTTAATTAATAGATGTATGTTTTGGTCATTTAACTTACCTATAAAATCTCAATAGAAACATAAAATAATAAAGATGTGTATTAAGATATTAAGGGTGTGTATTTAAAATTTCTCATTCTTTTCTTGTTAGGTTTGTGTTACAGAAGTATGATCAAGATACAAGACATTTTTCTTTTTCTTTTTTTCCTATTTTTAATAATAATTTCTTATCCATTTCATTTCAGTTGAAGTTACCAACATCAAAAAAG
>NC_020495.1:29305766-29318545 GCF_000184155.1 Fragaria vesca subsp. vesca | reverse complement strand
TATAATTAATGTATATTTACCTATTTGGTACCTTCTTTTACATATTATTTCGTCTAATTTTTGCTAGAAATTTTTTGTTATCATCATTCAATTTATAATCAAATGATTATTGTTATATCTCAACTCCAAATCACCAATACAAGTTTTCAAAATTCACAAGTTAGTAGAACTGTAGAAGTACAGTAGCTATTGAACATAGATAGCTAGTTATTCGATAAAACATGTCATGATAAAGATGCAGCACTCGACAATATGATATGCAAGATCAAACTAAAGCTGATACAGATACAAAAAAAAAATTAAAAAAACAACAACTCAAATGAATTGTGGAGAAGAGTTGGGGTTAGGAGACAAGACATGCTTTCGACGATTTTAGGGTAGAAGACGTTGAAAAGAATACTTCTAGAGTCTTTTTTTTTTTTTTAATAATAGATGTCTGTTTTGGTCATTTAACTTACCTATAAAATCTCAATAGAAACATAAAATAATAAATGTGTGTATTAAGATATTAAGGGTGTGTATTTAAAATTTCTCTAATGCATAAACTCAAGTTTGTGTCATTGTGGGGTTGTCAGACAATTATTATTTCAGTTTAAATTTCTTTTTTACTTGTTACCAAAAAAAAAAAAATCTTTTTTACTTTTGTCTAAATTCAGTTGATCAGTTCGACTATTGCGAGTGATACAAGTTTCACATCCGATGATTCTGATATGTGGATCTTAATTTACCCTTGTTCGGCATGAATGACTGCACGAGTTGTAAACAAAGAGATGTATTGTTTCTTCTTTCCCGTTTTAATTTTTCATACAACAAAACAATTATAAAATTATAAAATAAACCCCATGGAACACTTAAGAGTGAGACATAGAGAAGGGTAAACTACCAAACAACTGGCGGATCTACATGGGAGTGAGTGTAATCAACTAGACAATCTACAACGAAGTTAGCGTATTGATAAGTATGGCGGAAAATGACTGAGTCGCATTATGTAGCCATTTCTTGAATGTCATCATGATCTACTGATCAGTAGAGGGCAATATAAAGTCTATTGCAAGATTGTGGAGTAATAAGAGTCTATTGAGGGGGCAATAAGGTTCATTGGGGAAGTAGAGAGTGTATGAAGGCAATCGTGTGTGTGTGTATTAACTATTATTCGATGGATTCCGACACCGTGTTACGACGGTTGTCGACCACTATGGAAATAGTCTCCTCTCTTTCTCTCTCTCTCTCTCTCACTCTCTCTCTCTCTCTCTGTAATACCCTATATTTTCATATCAATTTCCTTTTATTTTTTCGAAATTAATAAAGGATTATTTTGTGGAAATTCTCATTTGTTTGTGCGAAGTTGAAGTTTCAAGAGTCAATTTTATCAAGGTGCTTTGACTTTTAAGAGGCTAAAAGTTGATTTTCTTATCCGTAAGTTATTTTCAAAAACATCCTTTATGAAAGTTGTAGAGTTTGGTGATACGAGTTCGTAGACACGCGGCATGCGTAAAACAGATGTCGTACGAAAAAGTTACGATCAACCAAAGTTTAGAGTTTTTTTTTTTGGAAAGGGTTAAATAGAAAAATGTTGGGTTATTTTTTAGAAACCTAGAATTTCATAAATCAGTTTCTCTCCTTCCTCCCCGAGCCGTGCGAGCAAGCCTTGCCTTCTCCCGATTGGAAGTGCGCCGTTCAGCAACCCCCAGCCACAGGCCACATATCAGTATCTTCATCTTGTTCCCGCCTACCTAACCCTGCCAACCTTTGGCGTTGTCGACCAACGTACAAGGCGCAGTGAGGCCCGAAAGCCATTGCCGTCGTCGCCCTCTGACTAGAACCCTAACCCGGCAACCCCAGACGACGCAACCAGCATTGGAAGGCTCGTGTCCTCCGTGCGAAGTTTCCTAGTGAAGTGGGTGGCCTCGTCTTAAACTGTAGCAGGGGAGGCAAGCAGAGCAGTCTTGGCTAGATTCGACTAGTTCGACGACGACAACAAATTGTTCTAGGTAAGTTTTGAAGGTCCTTGCTCTTCTGGGTATTGCTAGGCTAGCATCAGATCTTGATTTGAGACCTTGAGCTTCCAATTTGCAGATTTGGCGATTAAACTTTAAGCGGAGTTTCGGGTAGTTTCGGTTTGAATTGGTGACAGTCTCTGGTAAGTTGGATGCTCAGTTTGCTTAGTTTAGTAAATTTCCATAGTTGAGGGCTATGGGAATTGTTATTTTTGAAGTGTTGGGAGGCGGCACGTGAGGCCACTCACTGTCGCCTGTGGCGGTCTGTGGTAACGCGATTGTCAGTGCTATTACGTTGGTGTCATGTTAGCTTGGGTAAGGTTTGTGAGCGTGTTGGGATTCCTTGAGTTTATGTTATGTTTTGGAAATGCATATTAGGTTCAAGTCATTTGAGTTTGTGTGAGATGTTGTGCTTGGAAGTTCTGAGAGTAGAAGTCGTGTTTTACTTTTACATTAGGTTGTTTGAGTGTCCGATGACATTGGGAGGTCTTGGAGGAAGGTTGCCCTCTTTCGGGCAAAACTTCGTTGTAAGGGTTAGTATAAGGGTGCAATGTTAATCTATTCTTTCAAGTAGTTACTAAGGTTATTAATTGTGTATTTTAGGTGACTTGTGAAATGTGATTTGGGATTGGCTCTTGTGGTTTTGTTGAAGACGCAGCGAGATTAATTAGGTGAGTAAATATCACCAAGGTTCATATTTGGACCAAATTATTATGGTCATTTTGATGATGATGTTAAATTAAAGAATATGCTATTGTTTGTTTTTAAATATATGAGCTTGATCGCCAACGGCTCATAAGTAAGATAAAACAAGTTTTCCTAATTATATGATTATTTTTAATGTTCATGTGATCATAATATTTTTGGTTTTTGATAGATTATTCTTGTGGGAATATATATGTTTGTTCATATAAATATATCTATGTGGAAGAATATAATTTTTAGGATGTGCTCTTTATGTTGTTGTTTCTGTACAATCCCGGATAAGGTTGCAGAAACTGATGGCGTGTCCGTTGGGTGATAGACTATTCTCTCGATGACCTGTAAACACAAGGATGACCGGGGGCTTTCGGTCTTTCCTCCTCCAATGATTAAGTCAGGATTTGCAGGTGAAGTATAGTTATTGACGTACTAAATGATACCTGACAAGCTGGTGGCTAGGCCGTATTTATGGCCCAGCATGGGTTCTATTTGCTTGGAAATCGATGTGGGACAATTGTCTTTGCTGCTGCTTAGAATATAGACTTCCCCTATGCCTTTTGAAGCCGTTCTCGGCCCAGTATTGCCACCGAGGTTGGGTCCGGCCCATCCTGCTCATGGACGGGGACCTTAGGGTGGCCTCAGTTGTCTTGGTCATGGTGGAATACCTGCTGGTTTACGGGCTTGGGAGGTTGTTTCATGCACAACCGACTACAAGTCCCTCCAAGTTCCCGTTCTAGACACATCTTGAGTGGGGACTTGCCAAAATAAGCCCGTAGACCAGTATATTTCACATGGGCTCCTGCCCATAGTCTCCCCAAGTTCGGACTCATGACGTGGGTTGAACGGGTGTTACATTTTCCATGGACAAGGGTAGCGAGCCCTTTCCATATCCGGTGTTACTACTCGAGTAACAAGGTGTTAACGTTGTCTGTGGTTTATCAAGCCACTTGGTCAGTTTTTAAAGGGAGAATGTCTTTCGGTGGGTGTTACGATCTCGGTGATACTCACCCGAGATATATCTTTCACTGTGTGTTACGATCTCGGTGATACTCACCCGAGATATGTCTTTCACTTGGTGGAACAAGATAGGTCTTTCACTTAGTGGAATGATCTCGGTGATACTCACTCGAGATAGGTCTTTCACTGGTGAATAATCTCGATGATACCCACCTGAGATAGGTCTTTCACTTGGTGGAATTTGTGCGTTGCTGTGGCAGGTGCATTAATTGCATGTTCGCCAGATGTCGCCATATTCCTGGGATAACTACCAAGCAATTAATGCACGTCGCTTCATTCTTTCCTTCTTCTAGAAGGTACAGTGGTTTAAGCCACGTGGCACCATCCTACGGTTTGATCGGATGGCTAGGGGTGCCTCGTTTTCGGTTTAGTGGTTTTTTAATGCGTCGGTTCATGGATCGAGGCGACTTTCACTGTTTCTGTATAAATTGTTTCACCCCCTTCTTCGCCTTCAGTCTTCTAATTTCACTCACTTCTCTCTAGTTTTTCTCTGCTCCAGCTTCTCTCTCTTTTTCTTCTGCTTTCGCTGCCTGTTTCTGCGCCACTGCGCTGCGCTGCCGCTGATCACTGCGATTGCAAGGTGTTGCCACCCCTTTGAGTTTCCGGCGCTGCTGTTTTGGCAAAAATCTGGTAAGCTTTCTATGTTATTTTTTGTTGCACGTATGTTGTGTGTTTGTTTTGCTTCTGTTTTGTTACTTCTGTTGTGTTATCTTGTGGTGGTCAAAATCTGAGGATTTTTAGCGTTCTAGGGATTTATGGGTTAGGCTCTAAAGCTATGCAATTCGCGCTTGGTCCCGGCGGCGCATGCTAATAGATCTTAGGGTTTGTGTTATACTAGGGTAAATGGATTCTCGAAGTACTACTGATCTAAGCGGGACCAGCACATTCTCTCGGCCGATAGTGGATGACGACGAGAGGATGGAAGAGTACATAAGCCGGCCATCCCGCGGGTGAATCGTCATTGTCTAGGCCTAGAGAGTAACATATGGTGTACCCGCCCGGGATGTCGATTGGTTTGCCAGGGTTTTTCATGGCGTCTCGATGACCAGTATCGTCGGCTCTTCTTCGTCTAGGCGGTATATCTTGGAGGACGGCACCGTGTGCGACGAGCCTGAGTGTAGCATGACCCCAACCGAGATTGAACAATTCCGGGAAGATTGGGGCATCTGGCCCACGATTTCCCATTGTGGTATTTATGAAGGCGAGCTGGCATGCTGTCCGAGAGACGGCTTCGTTGTTGTGCACGACAACATGTTTAGGAACAGTTTCTCCATCCTGCTTCCTTAGTGCGTGCAGTACCTATTGAGCATGTTTTAGCTAGCTCCCGAGCATATTCCCCCAAACCAGTGGCGCCAGTTACTGTCTCGTTACTGCCTGTACTACTTGTCCGACATGGGATAGCCAACTACCAACGAGTTTCGAGCCCTCTACAGCCTCTCGTACTCGAAGAAGCAGAACTGCGGCGGGTGTGTTTCATTTTCCGCTCGGGATTACTTGCCTCCCGTTACCGATCTTCCAACGTCTATCAATAACAACTAGCGTTCACAGGTTGTGTTTGCCAGCGGTTGATGGCAAAGAAACTGCTCGACGTATGTTGTGCCCAACCGGTTTAGGTATATCCGGGATCAGTCCTTCTCACTGTCGAAGATCGAGAAGTAACGTATCGCTCGGATATTTGCAGCCTGATCATCAGACGAGGATCGTAGCTCATACAACTTGACCCGGTGGAGTGTGTTAGTTCACTGTGAACTCAGCCGTATGCCTGGTGGGGTTCCCGATTAAATGTCTCTCGCTTGTTCTTTTATACTTGTGTTTTTCTCTGTTATATTTTTTGACTGTTGTGTTTGTTGGCAGCTAAAGTTCCCAAGCGCAAACCTTGTCCCTCACACCCGCGCGACATGGACTCAGACTTTGACCTGCTGAGCAACCTCTTAGAGGTTGGGAAGGTGGTCTTCCGCACCGAGGTGAACGTCGTGGACTCTACCACCTGCGTCTCAGAGGATGCTGTGCTCTTGGAGATTCCCGACGAAGAGTACGGGAAGTCGTCTTCTGACACAAAGGTGCCAGGGAGGACCGGTGACGTTGTTAACGTCAACTTGGGCGAGAAGAAGAAGAAACTGTCGTCCAAGAAGTCGAAGTCTTAGCGGGATGAAGGCATGACTTTGACTGGCATGAGCGTGACTGGCTCCTCGCCACCTCGAAAAAAGCAGAAGTCGGCAGGTCCTTCGGCCGGCAACCTAGTAACTTTGAGTGCTCTCGCTCCTGCTCTTCCTCATATCCGAAAGACCCCCATCCGGCAGATACTGGACGAGTACGGGTGCGTCGACAAAAGGTTCGTCCGCAACATGGTGGGCGACCTGAAGGGTATCGAGTTGGATCGGATCAAGATCGGGTCCAACACTCCTCAACAGAACCGGCAATATGCTCGGGAGGCAAGTACGCTTCTCCTTTCTGATGCCAATTTACTGTCCGAGACGCTGTACTTAATTATTTTTCCTCTTTGTAGGCTTTATTTGTTGTCTACGTTATTGATGCCAGCGAGGACTCCGACGAGATGAATGAGCGCTTGGCTAGCCTGAACGACCAGATCAGCTACCTCCGGGTAGAGAAGAAGAAAACGGAGAAGGACTTGGAGGCCGAGAACAAGGAGAAGCTCTCGTTGGTTGACAAGTTCGCCAAACTCAACTTGCACACCAAAGAGCTGGAGGGAAAAGCTGAACGGGTCGTTGCCTTGGAGTGCGACATAGACGTGCTTCAGCAGGAGAACGCCAAGCTGTGGTCTAAGCTGAAAGAAAGAGATGACCAAATAGTCGACTTGCAGGGCCAGATTCCCGTTCAAACCGAACTTGCCGTTGCCAAGTTGAAGGAGTCGAACGAGCTGAAGGCCATGCTCAAGGCAGCCCGGGAGGGTGGCATCATCGAGAAGTTTGGTGAATGGAGCCGCCTTGGGTATCTGGACAAGGCGAAGATGACTGCCGATCTGATCGCTGCTCGGGAGGCCAAGGAGAGGGAAGCAAAGTCCAAGGCGGCTGCAGAGAAAGAGCCTGAGAGCATAGGGAGGTTGACAGGCGAGCCGTCTGAGAAGATTACTCAGAAGGGCGTTGATGGCAACGACATCCTTGCCGAGTCGTCCGAGGACGAGGAAGAAGACGGCCACGAGGCATAAGTTGTAATTTGCCTTTTTGCTTTTGTAAGACAATGGCTTTGTGTCCTATCCTGGTGATGATACATCTCGGGTGCTTTTGTAAATACCCATTGGTGGTATACTCCCGGCATTCTGGGTTTTGAAATATTATGCCTTATCCAACCTTTGTTGCTTGCACCTCTTCTGTGTTATATATAATTTGTATTATGCCTATCCCGCTCGGTATTATTGGAGATTTTAATAACTTATGCCTCTCGGTGGATTACCTATCTCATTTGGTGTTACTCGGGATTTTATTAACTTATGCCTCCTGGTGGATTACCTATCCCGCTCGATATTACTCGGGATTTTATTAATTTATGCCTCTCGGTGGATTATCTATCCCGTTTGGTGTTACTCGGGATTTTATTAACTTATGCCTCCTGGAGGATTATTCAATCATTAGAATTTGAATTTAACTTCCCCATTCCTGTATAAAGTCTTTCAAAACCAATGGAGGCATCCTCCGGGACATGTTGTTCTCCCGGGGGCATCAATACTTACAAATATAAATTTTACAAAGAGGGGTCTCATCCCTTTTTACACTTGGTAGAATTTCAGGTGCTTCGTATTCCAGGGGAGTTCGGTGACTATCCCATCCTTATCCCGGAGATAGAAAGTTGTTGGGCCAACCTCTTCAACAATCTTGTACAGCCCTTCCTAGGTTGGATCTAAGGCCAATGACTTGGTCATGATTTTCTTCATTACCCAGTCCCCTAGTCCCAACGTCTGGGCCCTGACCTTACTGTTATAATGGCATGCAACTCGCTGCTTATAGACTTGGTAGTGCAAATCTGCTCTCTCCCTCCTTTTCTCGATGAGGTCAATATTCAACTGGAGGCCTTCCTCATTAGTTGTGGCATCATAGTTCTCGACCCTTCCCGATGGTATTGACGTCTCGATTGGCAAGACGGCCTCCGTGCCAAAGGCCATGCAAAAAGGCGTTACTCCTGTTGCTTTTGTTGTTGTGGTTATGATTGCCCACAATACCTCCGGCAGCTTCTGTGCCCACAGACACTTGGTGTCATCTAACTTCTTCTTTAAAAGCTTTTTAATTATTTTGTTAACTGCCTCCACCTGACCATTGGTCTGTGGGTGTGCCACCGATGTGAAGACCATCTTGGTGCCCATATCCTTCGTGAACTCAATTAAATTGTTATTGTTGAATTGTGTTCCGTTGTTTGTGATGAGTGTCTCCGGGACCCCGAACCTACAATATATGTTTTTCATCAGGAAATTCTTCACACACTCGATGATTATTTTCCCCAGGGGCTCCGCCTCCACCCACTTCGTGTAATAGTCAACGACTACAATTACGTACTTGAATTGCCCTGGTGCAGTTTGCAGCTTCCCGATGATATCCAAACCCCACTGTGCAAAGAGTCAGGGCGACAACAGGATTGATAAGGCAATAGGAGGGGAATGCGTCTCGTTGGCGTGCAAATGATATTTATGGCATCTCGCCGATATTTTATCCGCCATGGCGCCCATGTTAGGTTAGAAGAACCCTGCTCGTAGTGCCTTATGCGCTAACAAACGGGATCTATAGTGGTTCCCGCACACCCCCTCATGTATTTCCCCCATGATCGCCTCGCCTTCCTCTGCTGTCACGCATTTCAGGTTTGGGAAACTGTAACCTTTGCGATATAGCTTCCTGTTCATGAGTGTGTATCTGGCACATCTCGATTGCAGTTTTCGTGCTTGCCACCTGTCCTCCGGGCGCACCCCTCTTTCATGAACTCGATTATAGGATCCATCCACGTAGGTTCTCCAAGTTCCACGTCGACCATGAATATCTCCGAGATGGTTTTGCTTATGTTGGGTTTTCCCAATACCTCTATCCTTGCCTTCTTTCTTCCTTTCCCTAGCCCTCCGGTGGCCAACCGGGCAAGGGTGTTTGCGTTACTGTTTTTCTTTCACGGGATGTAAGAGAGGGATGCCGACTTGAAGCGCTGCATGAAGGCTTTGGATAATGCTTGGTAAGAGTTCAACTGAGGCTCCTTTGCTTCGAAGCTCCTGTTAACTTGATTTACAACCAGCTGCGAGTCACTAAACACTTCCATTCTCTCCATGCCAATATCTTGGGCGAGCTGCAGTCCACTAATCAAGGCTTCATACTCTGCCGTATTGTTTGAGGTTTTAAATTGAAATTCCAGGGCGCACTCATGCTTGAATCCATCGGGGGTCTCCAATATTATTCCCGCCCCGCTTTTATTTCTCGTCACCGAGCCGTCAACAAAAAGCTTCTAGAGTGGTGTCGATGGCTCCTCACTGAGCGCCTCCTTGGCCGCCCCGGGATCACTTCCCTCCTAGCCGATCTTGGATGACTCTCCCACCACTTTCATGGGCGTGAGCTCGGATATAAAGTCAGCTGCTGCTTGGCCCTTGATAGCTACTCTCGGCCGATAGTGGATATTAAACTCTCCCGGCTCTATCGCCCATTTTACGAGCCTCCCGCTGATCTCTAGCTTTTGCATGATCTGCCTCAGGGGATGATTGGTAAAAAGGGTTATTGAGTGTGCCTGAGCCTTCTGACGGTCACGATGAGTGCTAAAGCTAATTTTTCAACGTCCGGGCACCTGCTCTATGCGGGTGTGAATCACTTCCCGGCGTAAAACACCGCATGCTCGATATCGGACTCTTTTCTTATGAGCACCAAGCTGACTGCTGTCTGCAATGCCGCAATATATAGGTAAAGCATCTCGCCCGGGATCGGTTTTGATAAAACCGGCGCAGACGTGAGATATGCCTTTATTTGTGTCAAAGCCTCTTCCTGCTCGGGTCCCCATACTATCTCCTTACATCGCTGGTCTCTCAACAGCCGAAAGAATGGGGCACACTTATCCGTGGGTCGTGATACGAACCTTGTCAAAGCGACGATTTTCCCGGCCAACGACTGCACTTCATTCCTTTCCTTGGGCCTTTCCGTATCCAAGATGGCTTGGATCTTCTCCGGGTTGGCTTATATTCCCCTCCTGCTGATTGTATGGCCTAGGAATTTCCCTTTGATCACCCAAAATATTCATTTCTGAGGGTTTAGTCTCATCCCGTACCTCAGTATCACCTCTAAGACTTTCTCCATATGCCTTACATTCTCCTCGGCAGTTAGACTTTTGACCAGTATGTCATCGACATATACCTCCATTATTTTTCTGAGGTACTCGGCGAACATGACATTTATCAGCCGTTGGTAGGTGGCTCCCGCATTCTTCAACCCAAAGGCCATGACCTTGTAGCAATATGGTCTGTTGTCTGTCGTGAAAGCTGTGTGCTCCTCATCCCCCGGGTCCATCTTAATCTGGTTATAGCCCGCGTAGGCGTCCATGAAGCTCAACAATTCAAACCCGGACATGGAGTCCACTAGTTGATCTATGCGTGGGAGCGGGAAGCTATCCTTTGGGCATGTCCTGTTGAGATTTGAATAATCCACACACATCCTCCATTATCCCGTTGACTTTTTTGGAACCATGACCACCTTGGCCAGCCACTAGGGGTATATATGATACGAATTACCCAGGTGATACTACTAATAGCGGAATTATTAATAGCACTAAAACACACAGATAATGTAGTTCGAAGAAAATGTATTCCTCTTTTATTATTGTGCAAAAGGGTACAATGTTTATTGTCTAATGCCTTCTCTCACAATAACACTCTAGCTCTCTAATTCGCTCCCCTCTCTAGCACTAAGCTAGACACCTCTATTTATAGAGTCTAACTCTATAAATCCTTATCTAACTTGGAGAATACTCCCTAACTAAGTTAGACAACTAATCCCAAACTAAGTTGGAAAACTATTCTCCTAACAAGCTAGAAAAGCTATTTCCTTAACTAACTTGGAGAAGGAATCGGCTAATCCCTAAAAGGCTAGGATACACCCGTATCAATATAACCTCCCTTATGAACCTGATATCTATCAATTTTTTCACTTTCCCCTCATTGCTTCATACTTCTCTGGCTTAAACGTCCTTCGCGTTTACCGCACGGGAGGGAATCCCTTCTCGATCCCTAGCTTGTGTGTCACGATGCCACTCGATATCCTGGGCACATCCCTGTACGTTCAAGCGAATACCCCACTATTTCTCTTCAGGAATTCTACTAGGGTCGTACGTACGCCAGGTGCTTGTCCTGTTCCTATGGTCACTTCCCGATCAAGGAACTCATCAGAGATCGATACCACTTCTGTTTCTTCCACCGACCCCTAACGCTCCTCGTCCGAGTCGGTATCATCTTTGGGATCCATATAAGGATCCGAGCAGGAAGTTATGGCCTGGCTTGCTGACAGAACCTCTAACTTTTTCCTCTCGTTGTCTATTGCATAACAACTCCTTGTCGCCCCCTGATCTCCCCGGATCGTAATGACTCCCGTTGGGGTTAGGACCTTCATCATCAACATGTGGCCAGCGACAAACGATTTTAGCTTCCACAAGGCGGGCCTTCCTAGGATCCCATTGTAGAACGACTCACAATCTACTACGATGAATTCTATAGTCGCCCGGGCGACACCCTCTCGGCCTCCATGCTTACCCCGAAGCTGTCTGATCCCAAGGGTTGGACGACATCGCCCGAGAAGCTGATCAACGGCTCGTGGTCTTGCATCAACTTGTTACTTCCTCGATGCAATCCTTTCCAGACACTTCTGAATAACACGTTGACGGAAGCTCCCGCATCGATCATGATCTTCTTTGTAATATAGTGATCGAGTTGCAATGTTATCAAGAACAGGTCCTCGTGCGGCCTTATCCCCTCCTCTTCCTCTTCTAGGAAGGTAACAGACTTCCAATCGGTGGTTACTTACTGATTGTTGCTACTCCCAAAGGCGAATACTTCCCGGTCATCCCTTCTTCTCGTACACTGTTTTTTTGCCTTGTTGCTCCTATTATCTATACGGGACCCGCCATGGATGATGTTGATCGTCCCATACACTTCGATCGCCCCTACGTGCCTTTGCCCGGGCACATACTACTGCAATTTTCCTTCTTTCACCCGGCTCTCTACCGCTCTCTTCAGCTCTATGCAGTTATTTATGTGTTGACTTGCCTCCCCATGGTACCTACAAAATTTTCCTTTGTCTTCCTTAGTAAACTGAGAGGCGGGGAATTTCCTGGCCGAGGGAGGCGAAATTACAGACTTCTTCTCGTTTCATATTGCCTCGTAGGTGGCATTGAGCGTTGAGAATTGCTCTTTGCTTGCCGGCACCGCCCATGCGTACTCAATATCTTGGTAGGGACCCTTTGTCTTCCCTTGCGTGTTATACTGCTTCCCTACCTTCCTCCCGCTCCTTTCCTTGTGCCTCTTTCTAGAAGAGTACGAGTTCGGCTCTTGCTCTCCCTTCCAGGCTCTAACCTCTTGGACCACTTGTACAGGGGAACCACCTTCTCTCCCTTCGACCTTCCTTTTCCCGGCCCAGGTCCCCCCATAAGTATCATGGTCTGCTTGTGCGTGCCTGATCGCCATATCCATAAGCTTGTCGTAGCTTTGCGGATTTTTCGATTTTTACTGCATACAAAAACTTCCCAAGAAGCAACCCTTGAATGAATGGGTCCACTACAACCTTTTTGTCAAAGTTCTTGACTCTAGCTGTGGCTCCTTGCCAGTGGTCCACAAAAGCTTTCAACTCCTCTCCCCTATCTTGCTTCACTTTGAACAGTTGGACGGTGTTCTGCCCTTCCGTCCGTAGGATGAACCTATTGACAAACCTGTCAGCCAGCTGCCGGAAGCAATCAATCGAGTTCGACGGGAGCTCGTAGAACCAACTAAGTGCTTCCTCTGCTAAGGTTTCTTGGAACATGTTGCAGCATATCGCATCCGAGTACCCTTTAGCGTTCGTGTGAGACTTGAAACTATCAAGGAAAAGATAAGGATCACGATCCCCATTA
>NC_020495.1:29288589-29305746 GCF_000184155.1 Fragaria vesca subsp. vesca | reverse complement strand
ATTACGTGTTCCCCTTCTCTCGGCGTTCGAGATTCTTCAGCTAAACTCGCCACTCTATCCCGGATAACTCTTAAGGTTTCTTCCATCTCTCCCGGTCTTCTGGCTTGGGCTTTCGGGATTGGCTCAGGCAAGGGCGCCGACGGCCCTCATTCCGCTTTCCCTCTGGGAACAAATTCACCCCTAAATGCACGGTTCTATGGTCCGTTCCCACCGAAGCGCCTGTCTGTTGTGACGTGGCCGCTCGGTCTGACTCTGTCGCCCGATTCAGTGCTTCCCGATGACCAATCCCTCGGGCTAGCGCGCTCATGAGCGTGGCATTATCCCTTTCCAACCTGCGCTCCCTTCCGGAGGCTTCTGCCTGATCCCGGACTCTTTGCTGCTTCTGCCGAGTGATTTGGGCCCTCATCTCCTCTAACATCTCGGCTAACTCTAGGGGATTGAGGTCTCGCGCCACTCCCTCTGGCGTTTCCTCCCGGGCGTTTATCCCCGTGATTCGTGAACTTCCCCTTGTTGTTTCCAGGGTCCTTCCAAATATTGGATCCCTTTGCTCTTCCCGTCCTACATCCTGCTCTTGTTGCTCGCTTAACTTAGCCATCGAGTCACGCTGGCTTTTTGTAATGATTCCCACAGACGGCGCCAAATGTTTTTGTACAATCCCGGATAAGGTTGCAATAGCTGATGGCGTGTCCATTGGGTGATAGACTATTCTCCCGATGACCTGTAAACACAAGGATGACCGGGGGCTTCCGGTCTTTCCTCCTCCGATGATAAAGTCAGGATTTGCAGGTGAAGTATAGTTCTTGACGTAGTAAATGATACCTGACAAGCTGGTGGTTGGGCCGTATTTATGACCCAGCGTGGGTTCTCTTTGCTTGGGAATCGATGTGGGACAATTGTCTTTGCTGCTGCTTCGAATATAGACTTCCCCTATGCCTTCTGAAGCCGTTCTCGGCCCAGTATCGCCACCGAGGTTGGGTCCGGCCCATCCTGCTCATCGATGGGGACCTTAGGGTGGCCTCGGTTGTCTTGGTCATGGTGGAATGTCTGCTGGTTTACGGGCTTGGGAGGTTGTTTCATGCACAACCGAC
Source organism: Fragaria vesca subsp. vesca (assembly GCF_000184155.1). Classification (NCBI taxonomy): domain Eukaryota; kingdom Viridiplantae; phylum Streptophyta; class Magnoliopsida; order Rosales; family Rosaceae; genus Fragaria; species Fragaria vesca. The sequence goes on along the minus strand of NC_020495.1, from coordinate 29,304,658 downwards.
TACAATTGTTGATGATGATATTATCATATTGTGATTCGTTGTTTAGATAGTCAAACCGGGTTCCAAGCCTTTAATCGGGTGATTGGTTACGGTTATGATGATTCTACTCTATTGTGAATTGTTGTTTAGATAGTCAAACCGGGTTCCAAGCCCTTAATCGGGTGATTGGTTATGGTTATGATTAGACCTGTAAATGGACCGGATCTTGATCCGGGCCCGCTCCAGATCCGTGGTTTTTAAACGGGTTTAGATCGAAAATTAGACCCGTTGATCCGTTAAGGACCCGGATCCGTTAACCCTTTTATTAAACGGATCGGAAACGGATTGAGGTTGATCTATTCCGTTAAGGACCCGGATCCGTTTTAAAATAATTAAATAATATTTTTATAAATATAATATTAATTATAAATATTCAATAATATAATAATTATTTGGATAATCTAAACGTCTAAATTGCATCTAAAGTATGATCATTTGATGAAGTTGAAGGTTACTTATGCGTATATTTTTTTTTTATGCTCTTTGCTAATAAATACATGCATTGGAGGTCTAGTATTTTGAATATATTAGTTTATTGTTAAGAAGTATTTTGGCCATGTAATTCAATTTTTAATGTAAACCTTTATTTTGTTATAATATTTCATTAGTGTTTTATGAAAATTTATGATAAAATTAAAAAATTATTATTTAAAATTTGAAAATATTTATTATTATAAACGGATCGAATTAACGGGTCGGGTATCCGTTAACCCGCCAGATCCGGATTTGGATCTAGTTATCAAAGATCCGACGGGTAACGGGTTGGATCCGGATCCAAAATTTCTATTACCAATCCGGATTCGATCCGCTCTAGATCCGGTCCATTTACAGGTCTAGTTATGATGCTATTATTATTTTGTGATTTGATATTGGACAGTCAAACTGGGTTCCAAACCTTTGGTCGGGTGATTGATTACAGTTAGGAATAGAGCTCTAGTCCGTCTGTCGATGTAGGTCATGGGAGGTACCTTAAGGTATCTGAGACCCATGAGTGCATAAATTGTTGTTGTAGGTTATGGGAGATAACTTATTGGTATCTGGGACTCATGAGTACATGTATATTTGTAAAAGTGTTGGTTATGTGGTTTTAATAGTTGTTCTTATATTTGTAAAGTGTTGGTTATGTGGTTTTAATATTTGTTCTTATATTTATAAAAGTGTTGGATTGTGTGGTTTTAATATTTGTTCTTATATTGTTTCATGTGTTTTATTGGTTGTTGGAAATGTTGAGTTAATTTTGAAAATTACTCATACCGGCTTTTAGCTTACCGGGTTTGTTGTTTTGCAACCCGGTGCACCAATTCATAGTGTAGGGGTTAGATATGCAGGTGTTGATCAGCAGGGTTGAGGCAAAGGCATAGTAGCCGGGTTTTAGATGATGTACATTTTATTTGTATATTATGGTAGTTGTTTTTAAGCTCATGTGAGCGACTTTATTTTACTAGACTTTTGAAATTGATGTAATTATGGAGATATAATGTTTAACTCAGTTGATCAATTTGTTGACATTTACATTTCCAGCATTTGATTTGAGTTTGGAAGTTGTTGAACAGGTTTTGGGAGCGTTTTTTTTTAGATATATCATGCCCAAATTTTTTATTTGAGTTTGGAAGTTGTTGAACAGGTTTTGGGAGTGTTTTTTTTAGATATGTCATGCCCAAATTTTTAAAAATTATCCTTCGAAAATTGGGGTGTGACACAAAATGTTTCCACTCGATTGTGTTTAAATTGATATCTGTGTGGAGATGAACTTTATGTCATTCATTCTAGCTGATATTGTTTTCTTATGTCATGTTATTGGGGTTCGCCTAGGAATGCATACTTCGCAGTTCTGAATAAAGCGGATTTGATATGACTTAAGTGAATACTGCGTTGCAAATTAAAGAATACATATTGTACAAAATAGTTGACAAGGAATGCACATGATATGGACAAGACGAGAAAATCAAGAAACTGTCTAAAACTTTCAGGATACAGAAACACTCTAGCTTGCTAGAACAAAAACAACCAACACTGCAGTAGCTAGCTAGAGTATTCAGTTTCCATCTCAAGGCTTTTCTGTATCTTTCGATGAATTTCTCCTTGTTCTCTATTTGTAATTTTTACCAGTTTCTTGAATAATATTTAGTTTCTTTTATAAGAAAATATTATATGCAAGTCCTGGCAGCTTTCCTTCATTCATGGTTGGCTTCCTAAGCATCTGCTTGACAAGGCAAAGATTTATTCATTTAATGGATCAAACTTCCGAAGGCCATTGGACAAAGGTCTCTAGACTTATTTTGTTAAATAAAGTTATTTTATTCTTTAATGGTTGTCTTCCTGCCTTCCCTTTCACAAGGATCTCTAGTCACACAAAAAATGAACGAATCTGTATTTTTAAAAAGAAAATGCATGTTATAGCTGAAGTTGACTATATATACCCAGTTAACACTTGCATCTGGTTTTAAGATTTGCGCTGAAGTTGGTGCTTCTTGTGGATCTAGGCAATGGCACAGGTTGGTGGCTTGATTCTGTTGCAAACAGAAGTGGCAGGCCCTCATGAGGAAGTGTGGTTCGAAACCAGTTGTTTCTGGTGACACATTGGTGTTGAGAATGGCAATCTTCAAGTTGCATAAACGCTTAATGCTTGAAGGCAAAACATATGTTGAAGGTGAACTTGTATGCAAGGCTGACTTTTTTATATAACTTGGTAATGGTACTTGCTAATTGTTGATAATTTTATTGCTAAAACTGATTAGTGTTCCAGGACCTATCATTTCTCTTTATATTCAAGCGTTAAGCGTTTATGCAACTTGAAGATTGCCATTCTCAACACCAATGTGTCACCAGAAACAACTGGTTTCGAACCACACTTCCTCATGAGGGCCTGCCACTTCTGTTTGCAACAGAATCAAGCCACCAACCTGTGCCATTGCCTAGATCCACAAGAAGCACCAACTTCAGCGCAAATCTTAAAACCAGATGCAAGTGTTAACTGGGTATATATAGTCAACTTCAGCTATAACATGCATTTTCTTTTTAAAAATACAGATTCGTTCATTTTTTGTGTGACTAGAGATCCTTGTGAAAGGGAAGGCAGGAAGACAACCATTAAAGAATAAAATAACTTTATTTAACAAAATAAGTCTAGAGACCTTTGTCCAATGGCCTTCGGAAGTTTGATCCATTAAATGAATAAATCTTAGTAATGGTACTAGCTAATTGTTGAAGTTTGATCCAGCTATAACAAGCATTTTCTTTTTAAAAACCCTGACTTTTTTTATATAACTTGGTAATGGTACTTGCTAATTGTTGATAATTTTATTGCTAAAACTGATTAGTGTCCCAGGACCTATGATTTCTCTTTATATTCAATCTTCCATGGATGTCGTGCGGACGGTGTGGCAGTCAGCTGCTGACTTGACTTCATTACTCTTATTGTCTCGATCTTATCTATATCTAAAGTGAATGAAACCATAACATAAGCTTCCTGCTCTTTTGGTCACTACTATTCCAGTTCAGTAGAGTATTCCTGATTTGTGTGGGAGAGAATATTGCTTATAGTTATAAGTTTATAACCGTTGGTTAAAGATTCAAGTGGTTTATATGTATAGAATGGGACACAGTTCTTCATTTGTTCTCTGGGTAAGCTACCAAGTCCTGTGCACAGAACGGGTCTCCCAATTTCATTTTGGAAGTATTTGATGGCTTAAGTGTTTTGCACTTTTGCTAGAAGCCGGTGTTGAATTTCACACTGCCCTTTTCGACATTTTCCACACTTCCACTCATCTTTCATATTTTCATTATGTAGTTACTCGAAAAGAGTGCAATCGTTAAAAGTGTTGGAAAGGAGATTGTGGAAATCACCACTTAATGTGAGAAATGTGAATGCTGATCTGTGTGTCCAAATAGGCTCAAAGTGTGAAGCTATGGAATAACGTAATTAATTTGGTACAACCAGAAGGCTCTTCTAAGTTCTAACTTCTGCTGTTTGTGTTTTGTGTTTACCTTCTGACAACCATATAAATTCTCAACTGTTTTGAGAGAAGGACAGTTTTAAATCGAATTTGATTAGTGGATTGCAATAATTGCTTTGTGATGATGCAAATTGCTGCTAGCAGTTGTAGGTGGATATGTGGCAAATTAAGAGCTCAGGTTGTGAATCCTTGATTGTTTCTAAAATTAAATTTATCTACATACAACAATAGATTTACAAGCCAAGAGCACCAAGGGGTGTCTTCCCCTGTCCAGCTTCAAAGTAGAAAATTAGCATAGCCAACATAGCAAGCCTTGAATGCTTGATCTCAGCCAACTGCAGTCTCTCCAACTTCTCAGTGTCCGGGATGTACACTCCGTCCTTGATGGTGCCGGCCAAGCCTAAAGGGTCGAAAAACTTGCCTCCTGGGTAGCCTTGCTCGCCGGTGAAGTTGGAAAAGTTCTCGGCAGTCTTGGACCACGGTGTAGCCCACTCCACTGACTGCGACTCAGGGTTGTAGAAGTCCACCCATCTCTTGCTTTCCACCCAACCCATGAGCAAGAGCTGAGTCCCAAGAAGGGAGCCAAAAGAGAAGGGCGCTACTGCACTAGGGTCAGCTCCGGCTTGGAACCAGGGGACACCACTCCATGCTTGCCCTACAAAGATGCCAACCACCGCTGTCATTGCCCACCGCCCGTGGATCAGCTCAGCTTCTCTGTACCACTTGAGGAAGGCTGGATCCTTTCCTAGTCCTAGAGGGTCGAAACCATAGTCACCTGGAAGCCTGTAACATCATGTCAGGAAAAAAAAAAAAAAAAANAAAAAAAAACTAGAATGAGATTTTATTTCATTACTTGCAATGGAAACTAGCTAGTTTCAAAGGAACTGAAACTTCTTTCAAAAAAAAAGGGAACTGAAACTTACGAGCCGTCTAGCCACTCGGGGTCGATGAAGTTGCCGCCACCTTTGACGGCGGGAATCCAAGACTTCTTAGCGGCAGCAGCCACAACAACGAACCTCTTGGGAGCAACAACAGAGCCTCCAACCCTAGCTGCAGCACCAGCAGACAACAAGCTCTGGCTTCTCTTGCCTCCACATAAGAAAGTGGAGTTCAACCCATTAAGCATTGCACCAGTTGTTGCAGCCATATCTCACTCTCTGGGATTCTACAATCAGATGGGTTGCTGGGAGAGAAAGACAGGAGACTAGAGAAGAAGCTAGAAGCGATGTTAGTATTGTTTGAGACTCTTGAGGTTGGGATGATGCAATATATGAGGTTTGGAGGGAAATCTAAAGGGTGGCGATGAGAGGAGCCAAGTAGGATAATGAAATCTGAGCAAGTGAGGTATTTGGATAGATTTCGAGCCAATGGGGAAGTGATACTAGAGCTCCATCATCATCCTGGGTTTGCCTCCAACCACGTGGAATCAACGACTTTGTCTCTCTGTGGCAACACCTTTGCTTGCATTCAAGACCAGGAAAACGAAGACCAAAAATATCAGGAAGGTCCTTGCAAAATGACAGAATATCATCTAGGGCTACTAAAATTTGATTGGGAGAGCCAACTTTCAAATTTGTGGCCAAAATATTTGTGATTCTTATGGTCACAACATTGTTATGCGATTCGGTCCCTTTCTAATTGCGTCTCTAATGTTGTGGACCCGAATCTGTGTTTGTTGTATTACCAAGTGATTAATGTGGGTCTTGGATTGTTATATTAGACTTGTGTTTTAATTTTAGATGTTGGAAATGGATTGTTAAATATTGATTTCGATTTTATAGGTCTTTTGTAATTAAAACTTAAAATCTAACGATTCTTAAAAATAAATAAATAAATAAATAAACAGTCTCAACACCTAAGAAGTAGTTATGTTATGACAATATTAGTTCAATGATGAGCCACAAGAACTGTTACATCCCACTTCTAGAAATCTCAAAAACTAGAGGCAATCTCATGGAACCTCATCTTGCAACATCTCCAAGGGAAATAACGATTTCTCACAACTTAATAGGGGCAATCCCATAAAACCCCACTTTGTTATGTTCGATCCTCATGGGAATAAGAAGCGCTAAAAGTCTTGAATATATATTTAAGTTTAGGCCTATGGATACACCAGAAGTATCCCTGCAAGACATGCACCCACTCGGTGTAAGGGTCATGCCATCATTCTTACTAGAGCAATAAAGGCTTAACAAATAATCTATATGTCAAAAGTATTTGGTGAAGCAATTGGAAAGAGAAAATAACTTGTACAACGCACCTAAGGGCCGAAGCATGAAGCAAGGTTAAGGTACGAGCACTGAATCGTTCAAGAACTTCGAAATTAGGCCAATAAAAGTAATCGCGCAAAACAACTGCATGTAATCCTGAATCAGTGTTTCACGAAGCAGGGAATCCATAATCAGCTAATTCTCACCAAACTTTTTGAAATACAATTTATGAGACCCCTTGGGTAGAACTTCCAAAACTAGTCGACTATATTTGAACACCATATTATATGCTACAACAAGAGCCCAAGAACTCTTTGGAACAATTAAAAACATAGTCAAAAGCTAGGCGCAAAGTATGCATCTCTAGAAGGCAGGTTTCATTAGCTTTATGACTGTTTGTTTCCTTGATCCTAGAAGAATATTTTTGTAACAGTGTTTACACAAAGATGTGACGTCCTAGTTAAAGAGAGAGATGGATATAAATATCAAGAATATTTGTCGTATGAAGGGAATCAAAGTCCACAAGAAAGCTGGCAAACATGATTTCCCTGAAAATCTTTTGCTAAAGTATTCTTTAAGACTAACATTTCCAGAACCTTTGCACGGTTCAATACTTTGTAGAATCTGAATGACATGGAAAGAAGCTCTTGCAATATTTACCAAGATGTTTTGAAGCCAATTCCTACCAACACTTTGAATAATTCCTGACCATGAGGGATACCAAGCTACGCTAAATTTCTCTATCTACAAGATGTATCATGGAAAAAGTTAAGAAGTTTCAACCAATTGACATATTGACATAAATAGCGTGACAAGCAACCAATTCAAGCCTTCACCAAGCCTCGACTACAATGTGAAGGGGAGGGGGGTGGGGGCGGACTTGTCCGGAAATGGATTCTCGCCATGGGATTCTTTAAAGAACACAGTGAGGAATGCTAGATGGGACTACAAAGCATCTCCAAATAAAGTATTACCAAGTTCAGGTGGGGTTCACACATACGAGTATTTCCACCTATTGTATTGTTCTTTTTCAATTAAGGTTTAGGTGAAGTATAGTTTAATGAAATGCAAGATCACACGGATACCAAATGATTGACTGATTGATTCGTCTTGTTTTAACTTTGCCAGTTTCTACAACAACTACAGAACGAGCATTTTCAGTTATGAAACGTATCAAAACAATGTTGCGCAACGAGATGGATAATGACTTTCTAGCTGATCACATGACCGGTTGTCCACATTGAAAAGGAGTTGGTCAAGAATTATGATAAAATTTTAAAGATTTTACTTCTATATATTCAAGAGCGTAGGGTGTAATTTGATTATGTATGTTTATTTGTGTTCAAAAAAAAAATTAATTACAAAAGACCCTCGAACTATAAGGTTATCTTCAATTTGATACCCAACTATCAAATTCTTTCGTTTTAGTATCTCAACTTTTATGCTGTTAACAAGGCCATACCTCACCGTCATACTCTTCCGTTAAGAGCTGACGTGGCAAGTAAGTTTGAGGGCAATTTCGTCATACCATGACTGTCATAATTTAATCAAACAAAAATTTACACACAGCATTACGCATGCGGGAGTCGAACATGTGACCTCTCCCATTAGTGCCAAGTGACCCAACTACTGGGCTAGCATAAAGTTTCTTTAAGATTGTGAACAAAAAAACTATATATATTCTTCTTTTGTATAATTTAATTCCTAGCCTAGTTCATTCCCTTTTCTATTTCTTTGATGCATTGGATAAAACACACATTATATTGCCATAATAGAAATTTTCTGTAAATTAACATTAAAGTTCAATATCTTTCTAAGACGGTTTTGACCCAAAGAGTGAAGTTAAAGTTTTCAATGACTTCGAAATTAAAAAGAATAGTTTTTTTTTATTTTAGTTTATCTCGAATATTACATGTTCCAAATAATTTCATGATCATCTATTCGAACAAAAATTTACATATAATGTGTGTTTTATCCAAAATTTTATTTTAATTTACAGAAAATTTATTATACCATATTGGTCTAACTGCCTATTTTGTAATAGGTTGTGAGTGTGTATATTTATATGATATGAAAATTTAGATATAAAGTTCAATTTTCAGTCATGTCATTCGGTTAATTATATAATGCATAAAAGAATTATATAAGTGAATGTATTTTTAATTTATAAAAAAATCGCGTATAAGATATTGTATTGTACTAATTAGAAACGTAGGTCAATTTGGTCTAGCGGTTGGGTCCATCATCCTTCTTGCTTTAGTGCACTGGTTTGATTCCCCTTGCTGTAATGAGGGTGATATTTTACGTAATCAACATTAAGACATGTAAGACATGTCAAATGACAAAACTGTCATCATGCTATTACAGGATGTGGCAATTAACTAAGGAGTTTAACGGTGAGGTATGATTTTGTTAACGACAGCAAACTTGAGGTATTAAACGAAAGAATTTGTTAGTTGGGTATCAAATTGAAAATAGTCTTATAGTTTAGAGAGTCTTTTGTAATTAATCCTAAAAAAATTATTAAATTTCTATCGAGTGTCATTATGTTTGTTTTTTTTAATTGGTTAGATACTTAATTATTTGATATGTGTTTAATCTAAGAGAGATTTTATTCACACATATCAAAATATTAGATACACATATCAAACTTAATATATCACTTATCAATTGTTTCATCTTAACAATTTACTAGAAACACAACCCTAAATTTACTAAATTATCCCTTTTTAATACACATATTTTATGTTTTCTCCACTTAATCCTACAATGTTCAAAATGCAATTGTTTCATGAAGGCAAACTGCAGTTTATATAAATTACGATTCTATCGATCACCAAGTCTGCTAATAAAATAAAAACCATAGTATTTTTATCTTCAGTCTTTATCATTGCAAATTCAAAAGTAAAGAATTATTTCAAATTTGATAATGATACTTAGGGTTCCTCTAAATTCTTCAATGTCTTAGGTCACTAAAACTTATATTTGGATCTTCTTCTCTATTTTCTTAACATTAGGTCCAGATTCAATGCTTTGGTAGCCTTCAAGAGCTGTGACTTTAGATTGAGTCATCAAAGAAGTGCTCTGCTTATTATCAATCGAAATAGAAAGTCTGCAAGTGGTGAAGAACTATAAGAAATTTAGAAATTTGCATAATTTACATATATGTGGTAGATCTGAAAGAGAAAAGAAAAAATTTCAAACGTAAACTATTGTTTTGGTTCGTACTATATGAAACAAAAATGTCTTTTTTGGTAATTTAATATACCCATAAAATCTAATATTAAAAGTATGGAAAAAGATTTGTGTATCTAGTATTTTGCAATGTGTGAATAAAATTTCTCAAAATCTAAGATGTGATATGTAAAACTTAATAAACAAATTCATTTGTCAAAAATAGCGAACTTTTATTACAAAAAAAATTGCAGCTCACCGTAATAAAAATCCTAGCTTCGTCATTATCGCTGGTAAACTATGATTCATAAGACAGACAAATACACTACAAAACATACTATCAGACATATTAACACATAAATATTTTAATATGTTCATCGGAAACAAACAAGTTTATCCAACACGTTTCTATCTTCAATTATCTATACATTATATTGAGATGTAGATAACTCTTATTGTTATGCATTTAAGACGTGAAATGATGAATTATGTCTAGCTCTTTAAGGTACCACGATTTGCCTCCAAGTTGCACAAGCTAGCCTACCAAATAGTTATACCAAATTATTTGAAAAGGTTTGAGGTTGGGCAAAATCACTCAACTTACAAGCGAGGTGGGAAACTACTTTTTTTTTTTTTTTTTTTGTCAGGCCAACAAATACATGAGATTAATATTTAGGAAATGCTTTCAAAGTACGGAAAGTTAGGAGAGACTAAACAAACATAAATCTCACACAAAACAATGACTTTGCCACTGTTGAATTTAAGTGTCACGTGGTGAACAAATTTTGAAAAGAATATGTCTAGATTTCATATTGAAGCATGTAATGTGATAAACAGAGATTTGAAAATTTACAAGAAACAACTGCAAATAAGTTTAACACAACATAGAAGAACATACTGAAACATATTAGAAATTCTGACAACCAAATGAACACGCCAACAACTCAACGATAATGTCATAGTTAAATAACGCTTAAGACCAACAACAAGTATAGTAAATCGTTACATATGATCACTTGGTCCCCTACTGCTACTAATAATACATGATTATACATCATCGTTATGTTATACTCATCTACCATGTCCTCTAAAGCTTGACACTCAGTTTCATGCAAAATCAAAAACTCCAAATTACAGTTTGACTCTTTTTCACTCAGCTGCTTGATGAAAGTTAGTTGATCCACTGAATTGATTTCCACAACTTTCAGCTCCAACAGTGAATGCAATATCTCATAAGCCAAGAGGTCATTAGAAACTTAAATTTACCCAGGTACTGACCTTGAAACGACTTTGGCTCCATGTGGATTACACCAAACTCGAAAGACACTCATTGATCAATCAAAAAAAATTGAATTGTTTCCATCTTGTCTCCAAGTCCGTGTCCATGCCCACAATCTTATGTTGTCAGTCATTGTCACTGAGGAAATACATTGGACAATCGCACTAGTTTGATCTCTGGAACAGATCCACTGTTTTTGCTAACTCCAAGTTGTTGGTCATCTTGGTGTGACTTTCGCACTTGCTTGGGTCATCGGAAGGGAATCAAGTCTTGTTCAACTTTTTAGCCATTGTACACAACCGATGAAGGAATAACTATTACAAGAATATCTCATATCGATGAGCTGAATGTTCTAATATTTAATGTTTGTAGTTACGCAAATCATCATCACATCTTAATATAGGTTGAACACGTAGGTACATAGTTTTATAGCACTCTCAAAAGAGATGTTAACATATGTTTTTAAATTTTGTGAGAGCTTTATCATTTGAAAACCTTATGATAATAATTTGATCTAATTGAATATTGTGTTGGGTTTAGGGTTTAGAGTTAGCAATGAAAGTACCATTATCAAAAAACAAAGGTAGCAAGACATTTTATATTTATTTTACTTTTGGTTACTCATTAAAGAGTTGTATAAGCAAGACCTAAAAAAGATGTGTACGTAAGATATATACAAGAACGTTTAAAAAAGTAATAACTTTTTTTAATCAAATCAAATAATATTTGCCTCGGTACTATTTGGTCTAATAACATAGTATTTCCTTACTAAGTGGGAGGTTGTAAGTTTGATTATAGTTTTTTTAAAACTAAATAGTGGTCTCTTAAGAACTAGAGCACAAGATCATAAGAAGTAGTACGTTAAAGATTCTATTCAAGTTTGCACTTCAAATCCCAAATTTTAAATTCTCGTAAGCTTTTTGATTAGATAAATAACAAGTAAATATCCAGCATAACAATCTTCTTAACCTAGAGGGTGCTAGATGAATATGCAAATATATATGTCATGAACAAAGGCTCATATGTGAACTAAGTTCATGGTGATTATGAACTTAGTTCTGACCTGTTTATTAGAGTTCTCCTCATTCCTCTTGGATAAAGGTAAATATTGATGACTCTTTTAGATATGTAGACTCAGCTGGATATGGTGGTATTTTAAGTGATGCAAAAAGGAACTTCTTTGGTGCTTTTGATGTTCGATTACAGGTCACCTCCGCTACTGATATGGAGGTTTTAGTTGTCATTAAAGCAATCAGAGTTGCTTGGGTACATAGATGGACACACATTTGGTTAGAAACAGACTCTTTATTGGTAACGACCAACTTTCAGTCTCCTGATCGGATTTCATGGCGTTTGCACAATGGTTGCTTAAACTGCATCAATCAGGCTCGCCAACTACACATTCATGTCTCACATTTATTGTAGCTAATAAACTGACAAACTATGGTGCGGATCATGACTGTTCAATTTAGTAGATATCTTTTTTCTCTTTTCTACATGAGCAGATTCCTAAGGATGCTTCGCTACAGGCTAGCTAATTTTCGGTCCTCTTAGAGATAGTTGGTATTTATTTGTTCTTGTAGTTTTTTGTTACCTTATTGTTTGTGTTTTTTGTTGTCTTGTATCAATATTGTTGGTTTGTTAGGAAGTGGCATTAGCCTAGTCCTCCTTTCCTTATGTAATTCTTTTCCCTCATCAATAAATTTTCGAGTGAGGGCGATGAGTTAGTCCTCAACTTAGAGCATACCTTTAAGAGAAACAAGGTTGCTTGTTCCCTATCTGACAACAAGCCATTTTTCCGTCGTCAGACGTGATTTCGTCAACCTCGTGTGGGTCTGGAATAAGCCAAACTCCTCATCCAACATCTTGGTTAGGATCGGGGAGTTTTCAGTGTATGTTAGTGATGGAAGGAAGGAGCGGTCAGGATTGGATTGGTTCATCGTTTGTGGATGGCGAAGAAGGTTGGTGGTGCCAGTTCAGAGACTGCTAGGTGGTGGTGGGATCGTGTCAGCAGGCCTTGTCTCTGATGGATCAGTTTGATGTGATCTTGGTGAGATATTGCAAATTTGATCTTGGGACATGTTTGATTGGCAGGGCAGCTCAGATCCATGGGACGATGATGGCACCATAATGGTGGTGGCAGTCTAGCGGTTTTGGAAAGGAGAAGCATATGGTTGTCCGTCGGCGGTGATTGTTGTTAGATTGGGCCAGCCTTGGCTGGAAGAATGGTTTTTTTTTGTGTCTTCACTTGCAGTTTGGGCTTAGGCCCTCCTTCTAGGCATTGTAAGGGACGGTTTGCTCATCTCTGGTGAGATAGCCTACATTGCCACCCTCGTCCCTCCGCCATGATAGGAGCTGAAAATCCTACATGCTCCGCTAGCTAGTTAATCAACGCCGCCCGGACAACGCAATCGCCACCAAAAACATAAACCAAAATCAAAATCTAGGTGTTCTCCTTCTCACAGATGCAAAACCCTCAATCTGCTAAACTCTGATCAACGATGCTCCAACAATGTTGTCGCCACCAAAAAATCCCTAACCTCAGTCAAGTCGGTCTTGCATCTCGACCACCGTCGTCTAAAGCCTGATTACTGCCAACCCAGTCATCCACCAACAATCATATCCAAAAGGTCTCACAAGACCACCACACCCCCTTCTAGATCCAGAATTGTCGCTCTCGTTAACGCCGAGATATGATACATGTGATGCCTTTCACACCTCAAAAACACTCGAACCTAGAAAGTCGCCTTAGAGAAACACACATAGTTGGAGAGGTGTGACCACAGATGACACGACCCACCCCGAATTTCACCCTGAAACCCGGAGTAAGTCGTGCGGGGACCACCTCCAAGGAAAATTTACTGAAAAGATTGAGAAAATCTCCCTTGTATGGACAACCCTAACTCGAAAATTCTAAATTACACTCTTAATACAACACGCCCAAACATCACATAATTATCCTTCAGAAATTCTACACATAATATACAATAATCCCAAAGTATTCAGAGCTACTAAACACTAGCGGAAGTAAGAAAACACGAGTAGGTTGAACAGGTAACCTACTGACGAAAACTGGCAGAAATGCGGGTGACTATGTCTCGCCTCCTACTAGATCCAACCCGAACTCTGCAGACTGGGCAATTTAAAACGAATGGCCCAGGGGAAAACATTTAATAACGTTACAGTGAGTGGACAAAAATAAAATAATAAATAAAATATTTATGTTTCCCCAAATTAATTTCTAAGGAAAAATCGAATGCATGCCGCAAGCGATAAAACTTTTATCTCATAAAATATCGAGCCTCTCAGACTCTATAATATATGTATGTATTTACACTCGTCCATACTCCCTATATAAATTCATGGGTCTATATAAGGCTACTACGCTCGCGTCCAACGCTCACGTCACGCCTTAATGCGGTGCTACACTACGCCATCAAGGTGGACAGACAGGTGTATAAATATGTGTCCATACCTCCTATATGAATTAAACACTCAAATAGGGGTACTACGCTCACGTCACACCATAATGCGGCTATATGTTACGCCATTAAGGTGGACAGACACATATGGCTAGCTAGCATTTATATACATACTCTCTCATAAATACATATTTATATCCACCGAAAATCCCATTTTCTGTAACTCTCCAAGAGAAATAAAAATCGTCAAATTAAAATGACGTTAAAATATTCCGCAACATTAATTATTCAACCATGAACTATAGCATGCATTTATTTAAAATAAACGTCCAATCACAAATTAGGCCTAAGCCTGATGTCGATCTGGGGCCTCGTCTGCTCGAGCCTCCTCACGTCCTGTTGCAAATATAATATTAATTTCCCAACCAATAATCCAATATTTAATCAAAATAGGCAAAATTACCTGAGAGCCATAAATACGCTCATCATTGCCTAACTTCAATATTCTTAAATCGGAACGATCCGAACTTAAATATCATACTCAACAGTCGTAAATACAACCTCCCCAAAATACGACTTAAATCCTACGGCCGGATTCTACATTAATTAACCGCCAAAAATACCAAACTTCGGAAATTCACAAACCTATACAAATCTCATCCAAAAATTCCATAAATCACATCAATGTACTCCTCTTAATATTCCACACTTAAAACCCTAAAAATCTCTTAACCGGCGGCTCCGCCGGCAGCGGCGGCCGGAGGCCAATTCCGGCGACCTCCAAAACCTATGAAATTTTGACAGAATAATCTCCTCATCAAGCTCTACAACTTTCTTAACCAGCATATCACCCAATTCCAAGCCTAACTAGGCTAATCGAACGAAAACATCCTAAAAGCCCTAGAAAATTCAACTCCACATTTCTCCTTACCTAGCTCAAGAGGGAGTGAGCTGATTGGAGGGGTTGCTTCACGGGAGGAGGGCTACAAAACGAGCCAAGGATCACTGGTTTTGGTGGCCGGAGGAGGGAGTTCCGACGACCGGAAGTTCGGGGCAGTCTAACCTTTCGGGCGGCACCGCTCTCTCACGGCGGCGCTAGGGGGGTTGTCACCGGTCCTGGAAGATAGCTGGGTCGGAGGGCAACTGAACGGGACCGGAGCGGCGGCAGATGGTGGCCGGATGGCGGCGTACGGACGGCGAGAAGTTTCCGGCGGGGGAGAGGCTCGGGAGGAAACCGGGAAGAAGAGAGGAAGAAAAAAAGAAAAAGAAAAAGTGAGGGCTGGGTTTTGGGCCTAACCAACCCGGTCCATCACCTATATAACAACTCAATTCCAAAAATAAAACACCCCGAAAAATAATACCTGAATAAAAATTACCTTTTACTAGCTAAAATTTACCATTTTTACCGTCGTCATATTTCCTCCCACGAATAATTCCCCGAAATTAATCGTCCCTTAAAATATCTCTAAGGACCATTTAAACTATTACCTCAATGACAGGGACGGTAAAATTCTTATTATAATCAAACTAGTAAATAAGGTAAAAAATATAAGGGTCGGGATGTGACAACAGATCTCCACCACAAAGTTGTCGCCTGAAGCCTCTATCAATGCCTCTCGCTGCCACTGCAATAAGAGTCACCAGCACGATCAAAGCTTAGAAGAGGAGGGCCACCGACAATCGAAGCCAGGGTTTCAAGATCTAAGAGTTGCTTCAGGAGTTTCAGAGAGCGTAATATTAGTTGTTTTTGTCTCTACAATTGCGAGTTATAAGTAATTTCCCATATTTTTTTATCACATATTACAATTTTATAAATCGAACTCACAACTTCCTACTTATTAAAAGGAGACTATGCCACTAGACTAAAATGTTCTCGGTAATTTCCCATACTTAAAGCTGCTTAGTTTACAAAAAAAAATATATCCTTGATATACAAACTAATATTTCCAATAAAA
Organism: Fragaria vesca subsp. vesca; assembly: GCF_000184155.1. NCBI lineage: Eukaryota > Viridiplantae > Streptophyta > Magnoliopsida > Rosales > Rosaceae > Fragaria > Fragaria vesca. The sequence continues at coordinate 29,288,623 of NC_020495.1, read as the reverse complement.
AAAAGAAATTGATTATTTTTGTGCGGTTCCATTT
>NC_020495.1:29287290-29288569 GCF_000184155.1 Fragaria vesca subsp. vesca | reverse complement strand
CCAGACTCAGATCCAATGTTTATGTTTTTGTATGCAGAGGGATTTGAAAGATAAAAAGCATGAAACTAATAGCCAGCAATCTTGGTTGAAGAAAGTAATATATTGCATATGAACTAGGTTATATAAAACCCTTATGCAAAAAGAAACCATGATTCATGATTCAAGGCACTCGAGTCATTCGAAAGCGATAACCATGTTGTTGATTAAACCAATCAACTAAACCTTTTAATCACAACACAAGATTTTCTATGATATGATCATCTGAGTTCAGGTTGTACTGTTTCTCTTTGTTTCATTCATGCATGCACTACCAGAAGAAAGGCTTTAGCCGACGAAAATAAAAAAACCAGGCCGACAAATTTTTTTTTCGTCGGCTAATTTAAAATTTTCGTCGGCTATGGTCAACTTTAGCCGACGAAAGTAATATTTCATCGGCTGAATAATTTTTTTCGTCGGCTATAGTCTGTGAACTTTAGCCGACGAAATTTTTAAAAGTTTAGCCGACGAAATTTTTAAAAGTTTAACCGACGAAAAAAATTCGTCGGCTAAAGTGGACTTTAGCCGACAAAATTTTTAAACTTTAGCCGACGAAATTTTTAAAAGTTTAGCCGACGAAAAAATATAATTTCGTCAGCTAAAGTGCCTTATATTTGCAGATCTAGACAACAACTCATCTGAGAAAAAAAACTATACGTAGAACCTTCAAACGCAAAAAAGTCGTGAAATAAGATATGACCAGAACGGTGAAATACGACTACGGTTGAAAAATCACAGTATTCCGGTAAAGTCTCGGTGCCGATAGTTGACTTACCCTTACTATTCACTATGCTGCAGATTTGGCGTTTGGTGTCTGATTGACTATTGTGATACCTTTCCGGAAGCGTAACGGCGCTACGAGTCTGACTCATCGCTAACGCCATGATGTATAGGCTTTTTTGGCCATCCGAGTCCGTTTAGGGCTTGAAAATGCAGTTTTCTTATTTTCGATTAGAGTTGACAGTTTCGATCGAGCCCTTAACGTTGTCGAATCCAGTTGAATTTTTTACCATAGACATCTTTCGTCATAATGATCATATCTGACGGTCGAATTTTGGTTTGTGAATTTTAGTCATCGGAATCACAACGTGTCTACTATTTACCGTTATTCGGGTTTATGGGGAGCCCTATCGTCGGAAGGTAAATGTCTCAAAATTTTTATATGGGCAGTTTCCTCTCATCTACGTGAGTAGTTTTTTGTGTGGAAGGTTTGACCAAACTACGTAATATAGAGGGAGATATG
>NC_020495.1:29263203-29285716 GCF_000184155.1 Fragaria vesca subsp. vesca | reverse complement strand
GGACTATAGACCGACGAAAAAAAAATTTCGTACGGCTAAAGTCATCATAGACGAGCTTTTCCCGACGACACTATAGCCGACGAGCCTTCGTCGGCTAAGATCTTAGCCGACGAATTAAAATAACAGGCCGACGAAAATTTTTCGTCGGCTAAAGTGCTTGTCCTGGTAGTGAATGATACCTATCCCACTAGTGAGGTCCAAGGACTTCCAAGCACCATCAATGTTGATTTTTACCTCAGAAGGAAGAGGGGGACACCACAAATCACATCGAGCTTGGTTTGAGAGCCCATTTTCATCATTCTCTTCAATAGACTTGGCATCCATCCAGTGTACATAGCTCCTGTTGACTTTATCAATAACCATGGCAGGATTTGGCTCACCTCCCTTCATAACCACTTCACATCTATGTTTCCAAATCTCCCACAAATGAAGGCAAACATAAGAAAACATATCATTATCACCCAATAGTAGAGAGTTTTTGTTTTGATGCACCTCCATGAGCCAGTTATCTAAGGTTCTAATCCTTCCCCTATCCAGAGCATAATTAAGGGAAGAGCCGAACCAAACTGCTGAGGTCCAGTTGCAAAGAAGAAGACAATGCTTAGTTGTCTCGGGTTGCTCACCACAGATTGAGCAAATAGGAGACTTAACCACTTTTCTCTTAAACAAACTCCAACAAGTAGCAAGAGAATCCGTCAGAGCCCGCCACAAGAAATTTGAGATCTTTGGCATCAAATTGGTCTCCATATAATTTTCCAAACTTTACCATCGGTTTGGTGAGAGGAGGAAGGCTTGCTCCGTGATTTTACGTCTTCTAGAGCTGAGAAAAGTCTACGGTAGCCCGATTTAACTGAATACATCCCATTTTTGGAGTGAGGCCAGATCAGAACATCCTCCTCATTCACTGTACCAATCAGAATGGCCTTAATAGCTTTGCCATCACTCTCTTGAATAAAAGGCTCAATGTGTGAAATATTCGAATCACCATTCTCATCAATGACCTCAGATACTAGCCAGCGGGGTGAACCTGTTAGAGGTGTCTGTGGGGATGATTTTTCCACCATTGCAATTTGGCACCCACCTATCAGCCCAAACGTCAATGCTCTTACCATTCCGAACTTGCCAAAGAGCATGTTTGCTAATAGTTTCTCTGCCAGCCAAAAGACTATTCCAAACCCATGATGGTCTAGCACTTTTCTTGGCATTCAAGAAAGAGGAGTTATGGAAGTAACGAGCTTTCACAATTCTTCCCCGTAGTAAATTAGGATTCTTGATCAATCTCCAACATTGCTTGGAAAGCAGCGCCAAATTGTAAGTATGGAGGTCCTTGAATCCCAGTCCACCATCAGCCTTATTTTTACATAAAGATTTCCGATGGATTTTCTCTTTTGAGTCATACTATTGTTGCTTTTTTGAGTTGTTCATCGAAAAAAAAAAAAAACTAACTTGTATTCTGGTATTCTGGCATTCTGGCATGTCGTTCAGCAACATCCACAAGTACAACAGATAAGCATATGATATCTTTCACTCAGTTCTCTCTCACATCGCCACAAAATCAATACAAAACACAGAGAGAGTGGGCAGACTATATATAAAATTAGAAAGCATGCAAAAAATAACTATAATTAATACAACCTCCCAAAAATGGGTGATCCTTTTCTCTGCCTCCTCAAAACTCGCTGCTTCACCTTCTCTTCTTCTTCCTCCTTGCTCCCCTCTCACCGTCCTTTTCTGCCCAACAAGCTCAGACCTCGGTCTCCGCATAGATATCCGACGCCTCGGGCTGAAACGACGACGCTTCCGCATTCATCAACATCGCAATTCGATCTCATTTCCACTACCGGTGAGTGTAATTTCGTCATGAAACGAACAGATTGTGAATTGAGAGACTGAGTTTTATTGACTGTGGATTTGTGATTCAGAGTGCTTGGACGGCAGCGTCGTCTTCCGATTCGGCGACGAGAGCGAGAAAGCTGCTTTTGATGAGGCTAATAAGATTCTGTTTGAGGAGAGCAATGTGGAAGAATCGGGGGTTGAGGCTTCTCCGGCGAGTTCACCCGAGGAGAATGCCGTCCTTGAATTGACCACTGCAGTGGTTAGTGTTGACTCTTTTTGACTCAGTTTTACTTCAGTAATGGAAATTTTGGATTCACTTGAGCTGTTTCGCAATTGGTTACTTTCGTCTGCTGTTTATTCAGTGTTTAGTATTAGGACTGCTTTTGATTTGCAAACTTAGGACAATAGGAGTTTATATAGAAGCTTGGCGAATGTCGAAGTGGCAGTAAGGGTGGACTAGGTGAAAGAAGTTTGAGGAGCATGTTTTCATCGCAACTGATACATCATCTTTCTGATAGAAAGAGAAAGAGTAACCGGTTCGTAGATGATCTATGTGCAAGATGTGTGTTAAGGGACTTGCTGCCTGTTCAAATAGGCTTTTTGCCGATAAATATGTGTTTAAAATAGTAAGGTTAGCATGGTTACTCCGTGATTCCTGTGTCGCCATGTAAAGCTAGCGAGGAAGAATAGTTATTCCTTTTGTCAAATAGTGAAGCATTCTTTTGGGGAGATCAATGTCCACCTGATTAGATATTCGAGTAACTGTTTCGACTTTCTTTATTTTCAATGAATGCTATAACTTATCATTGTAATCATTTTTTACAGTCTGCTCTGTTACCATTTTGATTTGTTTTCCTTCTTATTGATAGTTCTTGTATGAACTAATGTCAAATAGGAAAGTTCTTTAAGATCCTAAACTGCTTATAGTTTCATTAAGTTTTTAATTTGATTTCTTGCGAGTTTTGAATAAACTGCTATGTCTTTTATACTTCTTCTTCATTTGTATGGAACCCTTAAGGACTGTTTATTAAAACCAAAACCTATACGTTTATGAAATCATGCTTCGCAGTGCTTAATTTAAGGCTAACCGTTTCTGAAGTCAGCTTCTGGTTAGGCATATAGTTGACATTTTCAGTTTGACATGAAGAATTAGGTGACATTGTCTGGTGGTTGTTACATGTATACTTCGCTCCTTACATTAAGAATCTCAAACGCCTTTTTTTTTTATGTTTTGCATAGTTAGGTGACAACTCCCCTTCCACAGAGTCACAAGATGTATCCACAGAGGGTGAATCACATAGCAGGGATGTTTCAGGAGTATCAGCTCCTAGGAAATTGGAATTCCATACACTTGAACGGTCAGAGGGGTATCCTTCCACAATTTCAGGAGATGAATTGATAGAGGGTGACGCACAAAGAAAATATGACACGCGAGGATCAACTCCTATGCCAGTGGAATTGCATACATCTGAAGGCTCTGAGGGGTATCCTTCTACAAAAGCAGAAGATGAATTAACAGAGGGTAAAGAAGATAGACCAGATGTCATAGGAGCATCAACTCCTACTCCAGGGGAATCGCATGCATCTGAAGGCTCTGAGGGGTATCCTTCTACAAAGTCAGAAGATGAATTAACAGAGGGTACAGGAGATAGAACAGATGTCACAGGAGCATCAACTCCTACGCCCGTGGAATTGCCTACATCTGAAGGAACCAAGGGGTATCCATCTACAAAATCAGAAGATGAAGTTACAGAGGGTAAAGAATATAGAAGAGATGTCACAGGAGCTTCAACTCCTATGCCAGTGGAATTGCATAAAACTGAAGGCTCTAAGGGGTATTCTTCTACAAAGTCCGAAGAGGAATTAACAAGGGACAAAGAAGATAGAACAGATGTCACCGGAGCATCAACTCCTAGGACAGTTAAAGTGCATACTGTTGAAGGCTCTCAAAGATATCCCTCCACGAAGTCAGAGGATGAATTCACAGAGGGGAAAGCCCATCAAAGAGATGTCTCAGGAGCATCAACTGATAGCACAGAGGATATACATACTGTTGAAGCTATTGAGGAGAATGCTTCCATAATTTCAGCGGATGAATTTGCAGATGATAAGACACATAGAAGAGATGCCTCGGGAGAATTAGTTCCTAGAATAGTGGAATTACATTCAGTTGAAGGTGGTAAAAGAAAAGGAATTCCTGTAACAAAATCAGAAGCTCAATCCACAATGGTTGAAGAACAAAGAGATGCTTCAATGGCGTCGACCTCTATAACAGTCGAATCACATACAGTTGAAGGTGCTAAAGGAAAAGGAATTCCTGTAACGAAATCAGAAGATCAATCCACAATGGGTGAAGATCAAAGAGATGCTTCAAGGGCTTCGACCCCTATAACAGTAGAATCACATACAGTTGAAGGTGCTCAGGGGCATGGTTCCATAAAGTTAGAAGATAAATTTGCAGAGGGTAAACTAGTTAGAATAGATGTTTTAGAAGGAGCAACTCCCAGGACAGTGGAATTGCATAGAGTTGAACGTGCTGAGGATACCCCTTCGAAAAAGTCAGAAGATGAATTCACAGAGGATAGAGCACATAGAAGAAATGTTTCAGAAGCATCAACTCCTACAGTTGTTGAGTTGCACATAGTTGAAGGCACGGAAAGGTATGCTAGGCTTTCCCTTAATTATTTCCTATATTATAAATTCAATATAGTTATTCACTTACTCTGCTTAACTCTATGTTTCATATGAAAATATTACTGTAATTTGTTCGCAAATAAAAGGTGATAAAAAGAGGAGTTAAAACAGTGCTAGTGTCTGTATTTTATAGGCTTAACTGTATTGTAGGTGTCAGTAGAAGGTTTCTTCGTGTGCAAGGTGTTAATCTATCATACCAAGTTGGTTCTTGGTAACGTGAAAGGATTAGATTGGAACCTCCTGGATTAATGCTCTGTCAGCTCTGATATTTCTCTTTCCTTGAATTTGTGTCCGTCTCCTGCTAAGTGCTAACAGTTCCTTGACCATGTAACTTCCTCTGTGAACTATTTTGAACGAAAAATTCCATTCTTCCATTTTTGTTTTCTTGTTTGTTTGTTTGTTTGATTATTTGTTTGGTTTTTCTAATTTTTAATTGGTTTTGTTTTTTTGTCAAAGCTTAAAGATCTGGGAGAATCCTCTTCTTTCATTGCATTCCTCAAAGGAGAATGATTTTCAATGATTTTTTATTTTTTATTTCTTTATTTAGTTTTATAGGATCACTGTTCACTACTATTTCATTCTAAATATTTTACTTAGTGAACACCCCACTCACCTCATCTGTCTTTTAGCTAAAAGTTTATACAGTAATAATTTGCTTTCTCTATCTCCTCAAATTGTCACTTTTCAAATAAAGGGAATTAATGGATCCTTTTCTTTTGGTATTTGATGGATTCGGGGGTTATAGAATAGCTTGCTAGGTGGACGTAGTTTGGGTTTGTAGGTAATCCTCTTCTGATTGTTTAGAGTTTGAACATAGATTCAGGAGGATCAGCTTGAAGTAGGGTAAAAATTTATGGAGACAATGGGATCATTTTTATGTTTCATTTTTAGGGGATGAAATAGTAGTTCAAGGAAACAAAGTAATGAAAGTAATCTAACCTACTTGTCCTCATTTTTCGTTTGGTCAATGGGCAATCTCTTGTCTTCATTATTCCTCTATATCTTTAAAATTGCTACCCCTTAAAAGTATTGAATGATATTACGCTGGCCTTGTTATATGGTAAGAAGGTGCAACTTTGGTCAATACATATTCTGTTATGGAGGAAAGGTTTAGTTATACCTGTGCCTGCAAAGGTTTCTCTTCCCAGTAAGGTCAAGAGGACAACTGACAGTTTCCTTGTTCAACAAATTGAAGGTGATGATTTTATAATGGTTCAGTTTCAAACTTGACCAGATCAAATTCCTTTTGGGGAAGGAGTCATGATCCAATAGCTATTGCTTGGTTAGGAAAGTAATATCTGCATTGGTTGGAGTCCCCTCACCGAAAACTGATAACTTCTTTAGACCTTTACCCTAAAGTTTTCTAGTTATTTGACAAAAAAAAAATCTAGTTACAAATGTTTCTACCATCTAAAACCAATCATTATCATTGGCATCTCTCACTTTCGTTGTCCTACATCCATAAGTCTGCATCTCTCTCTCTCTCTCTCTCTCTCTCTCTCTCTCATGTATCTATCTATCTATCTATCTATAACCAGAACCAGTTAAATCTGGTTACACACACATATAACCAGAACCAGTTAAATCCTAAGAGGCAAGTCCTTTGTATACCATAGTCAATATTTTTTATGTTCTGAGCAGAAAATTACTACGGCACGGTTTATCTAGACATTCATTCCTTATGTTAGTTCATCATATGTACACAGGGAGGACATCTCTGCACCATTACTTCTACTATCGACTGGTGCTGCATCATTACCGCATCCCTCAAAGGTACTTCTAGATTGCGAGCTTTAACATGTTTATTTATTGATGCACATACATTTTACAGTTTTGGGCAATAAGAAATCAAGAATGGTGGGATCTAATTTGTTCTTGATTGTTAATGCTTAAAGTTTTGGGTTTGGCCAACTTAGGTTTAATGAATTATTAATATAATGACTCTGGTGCCTTGTCTTATTAAATTATATGTATGAGCAACCTAGCATGCATCATATGTAAGATTTTCTTTTGTATGTCAAACTTGGACAGTATGGAAGGGTTACTTCTGAAATCTGAACCCGAAATTATAAATGATCTTTTTTAATACAGCTTCCATAAATGAATTTAATGCAACAGTTTTCGGAAGCAATGTCCTTTAATTAAGCTCCATTTCACACTCATTTAGACACATGTCCCACATGTAAACCTGATATACGGTTTTCTTCTAAGCTTTGTCCATACTATTTATCTGGAGGTTACACACAGACACACACACTGGTGACCTGTTCTTGATGCAGTAACAGTAAGTAATTCAATAATTAATAATGCCAGGCATTGACAGGTGGGGAGGATGTTTACTTTGTTGCTTCTGGAAACTGGCTGGGGGTGGCTGATGGAGTTAGTCAATGGTCACTGGAAGGTATCTCTTTCATGATTTTAATTTTTGCATAACGAACCAAAGTCTATTTAAAAAAAATTTGTTCCTTGTGTTTACCAGTAAAGAAAGAGCCTGTTTCCCAAACTCTATTTGGAAAATTCTAGTCCATTACATCTTAGATACTTTTCTAGTTAATTTTTGAATTTTCGATCATGTATGCTGGTTTTTTCCCCCAATATATGGTCCTCAACTCCTAGCTGTGGCATTCATAATATCTCTTGTATGTTCCATAGACTTGAGCCTTAACATAGGTTCGCATGTTTTCACTGTCTCTTTCATGCCTATAATTCCGCTATCAGATTAGATACTTGACATAAAATTGTGTATTGATTTTAGTTCACCTTTGTGCTCTAATGAAAATATAGTAAATGCTGGTAGTGTCTCTAAGGTTGTATCCGCTTTTGAGATTTGGCCGTGGCCTCACATTATATGTAATTATAATCCTTATAGTGATTGGGGGAAATAGTTTAATCTATTACCCGAAATAAAGCTGTAATTTGTATATGATGGTGGTAAAAGGAGTTTCTACAGTATGAAACTCTCCTAGCAACTAGCAAGGAAACCTGCAGACACAGTTTAATTGTAAAAATCCTTGCAAGTTCTTTTGAGTATAACCAAGGTATAGGATAGTGAAATTTTACTTGTGTGGCTGACCCACTTTGTGATGACGGGCTTGCCTACTCAAGGCTCTTGGTGACTGTCATAATACCGTAATAATTCTTGCAATTGAACTACAGTACCATGTACCTCTACAGATGGGAGTTCCATCAATATTTCACTTGCTTAGTTCTTGCATATGTTAGGAGTGGGAGCATAAGATTCCCCATATCTTGACTTCTACGGACCATATCTTTTAATCCACTCATGATACAACATTAAAAAAAGCAATCACTGTATTAGCTCCAGTTGGAGAGCTAGAAAAATTACCCAAACCGTTCTTAAGGAGTCACAAGAATGCCCTGTAATTATTTATATTTATAATGGAATAATTTACCTTTTCAATTCATCTAAATTACCATTGACCCATGCCTTGTAAGCTCTTTTAGTATTTGCCTTACCATATAACTATGCAAATTAATTAGTCCCATATTTCTCCAACCTAAAATCAAATGTGTTTCAAATTGAGACTAACACTTTGTTCTAGTAATAGAGGATGGACATGATCTTGAAACTATATACATATATAATATCTATAATACTTACTTTCACAGGGTGCGCAACAAAGATACCTAGATATCTGTACTGTTCTGTAGTAGGTCTTCTGTTATACTAGCACATTCTTTTCTAAAAGCTACTATTAATTGTGGACTTCTAGTTAACCAAGTTTCTTCATCACTTGATGTAGGCAAGAATGCAATGTTTATCCTTGCAAATGCAATACATGTTATACTGAGCTACTACCAAGTATGATAGTTAACAATTTATTGCTCTCCTGCTGCAATCTCCAGGGATTAATCCTGGGGTATATGCCCGTGAACTCATGGAGAACTGTGTAAGGTTTCTATCCAATTGCAAAGGTATACCACTGACTAAACCAGAAGACATCCTTGTTAGAGCTGCTGCCCAAACAAAATCGCCTGGTTCATCTACAGTATTAATTGCTTACTTTGATGGTCAGGTATGAACTATCCTTGGTATGAACTATCCCTTAATTGTTTCAGGGTCTTTCATAGACAGAGTATGAAGAAAACACCATTGTTAGAGGGACTAGAGGGGTTAAAAAGGAAAACCCCTAATGGAAGCCACATCAGTCTAGACTGGCAGGAAATCATAGAACCTTGGATAGTAATCATAGTATAGTAAATAATACGTGATTAATAGAGTAAATGGTTTTTATACTGGTTGGTGTAAGAGGTATTTCAAAGCACATCTACCAGGCGTCAGCAAAGAGAGGCAAAATCAAAAAGAGATAACCAAATACATGTGCTCAAGAGTTTCTCGAAAGGTCCTAGGCATATCATAATGAGGGATAATTATAGTGAATTGCCATAAAGGTTTAGATATATAGTTATATATGGAAACCTTAAACTGTATTGCTTCATTGAACTTGATTTTGAAGGATGTATGTTGTACTTACTGAATATTTGATTTCGTAGGCCTTCCATGTGGCAAACATTGGTAATTCTGGATTTATTATAATCAGAAACGGTGCCGTTTTTAAGAGATCGTCTCCATTGATTCATGGCTTCAATTTCCCGCTACAAATTGTAAGAGGCGTTGATCCCTCAGAACTAATGGAGGTATGTTATCTCAAGTATCATGTGCCCACAGAAGTTCTAGCATGTTAGCTGATTATATTTGTATTATTCATAAGAGATTACAATTTCTTTGTACTGCACTTGTCTAGAAATGCTGTGAGAGAAGCAGTACATACTTATTGCCTGTCTTGTTCTCACACTGCTAGCAGTAAATGAAGGTTGAGAGAGATCATTGTAACAAATTCCATTTTTGCAGAGATACAGTATAGATTTGGATGAGGGAGATGTTATTGTCACTGCAACGGATGGCCTTTTTGACAACTTGTATGAGCAAGAAATCACTTCAATCGTAACAAAGTCATTCCAAAAGAGAATGAAACTACAGGTGAATAGTCTCAACAGCCTATAGTAAGTCTGTTTTTCCAAACTTTCTTTGAAAAATGTAAATGAAAAGAGAAAAGTTTATTGTGCATTTGTTTAAGGAACTGTTGACAATGAAAAGAAGCATACGGAGCATGGTTCTGGTACTTATAGTACCAACTATTTTGCTTTCATCAGCAGAATGTTATTGTGGTACTCTTTCTTGATTATTTTCCACCAGATAATTGATGTTGTCAAACAGATAATTGATTTTGATAGAAAACCTATAACTCCAACTAGAACTAGAAAACTATACTTGCCATGGAAACATATAGCTGTATGTTTGCTCACTTGTTCTGGTTTCTGATATCCATATTCTTTTGTTTGAATGTGTGTACGCATTTCTTTCAGGACATAGCTAAGTTTTTGGCCACTAGTGCACAAGAGGTCGGGCAGTCTACTTCTAGAAGAAGCCCCTTCGCAGATGCAGTCGAGGCATATGGATATGTGGGATATACTGGTGGCAAGCTTGATGATGTGACTGTTATAGTGTCGCATGTACATAAGAAATGCAGCTGTTACTCACTGTAAGTATAATCTCTTTACTTCTATCATTTGATGCAATTCGAAAGTACAAATTGTGGAAGGGAATTTCAATATGTATATATAAAGTGAAGCTAAGTAAACAACATCCTGGTTGTCGGAATAATGTTAATGTGATCAAGCTAAGTATCTTTAGTAATGTTATAAAAGCCTCGCACTTTTGGTTCTCTCCTGTGTACCTGTTTATACAGCATGCAATATAGTTTTGTTTGGCAGTTGCATTTTGTTCATGGAACCAAATCTGACTCAACTAGCCAAAAATGGCATTTAAATCGCTGAAGCTCATTTATATCAAGAGTTTCCCCCATTATGAATGTTTTGTGGCTTTGTGAGGTCAAAACTCTGGGGTTACATTTGGTCAATTAGAAGCTTTTGTCTCGTTTTTTTTTCAAACACAAATTTTGTTCACTATTCCATGACAACAAACTAAAGCAGAGCAAATTGTGGCTACGCTTGCATATAGAATGGGTGGGAAGGAAATCCTAAAGGCTAACGACACTTCACTATAGTTCTAAGGGCAAAGGAGTGTTTTAAGGCAAAGAATCTACAATTTAAGGACCTCCAACCACTTGTATTTTTGTTCTGTTTCTGATTATTAGAGGTAATGTAGGAGAGTAAGCTGCTCCTATGACCTAACCTATTACTACGCAAGTTCATGTTATTCACTATTTCGATACCAGGTTTATTCACAATACAGAAATATATGAATCAATTCTTCAAGCAAACCATCTGCACTTCTTCACATAGTGGAATAGTAAATAGTTTGCATTCTCGAGTTGGTCTATAATCATATAAAGTTGGACTATGGAGAGTTGACCGAACATTGATGTACTGTTACTTAATGTATCAAAAGAGTTTTCCGACGCACGTTTTTATCATTGGGTAAGGTAATAAGCTACTTCGGTTACGTCTGTGAGTTGATATCGCACCCTATTCGGGCGGATGCTTAAAATGTTTAGTACACAACCAACCTTGCCTCATTGAAGGTCTTTTAAGCTCGGTAGCCACAAAATGGTGCGAGTTAAGACTTAAATGCTTTTTTTTTTTGGGAAATGTTGAGACACAAATGCTAGAGATGGAAATTCCATATTAGTTTTCCATATGTTTTATTCTTATTCTAGCCAATGTTCCAAGATACGTTTAGCGCTAGTCGGGCAGACAGCTGGTGACTAGCTCCTAGGCGGGTTAATCGAGGGATTAATCGGGGATTTATCAGTTTTGTAACTATCTCGACGGAAATGGTGAAGCATCGCCTAATGCTTAGACGAGGATTAATTGGCTCTAGGCGGGATTTTTAGAACATTGATTCTAGCATCTGATCTCAGTCATCTCACTGATATCTTTGAGTGATTCGATATTTTCATCGACATTTTGAAATTTCAAACCTCGTAGCATTATGATGTGATCTGTCTATTTCCTCCTATTTGAGAATTGCATAGAAGCAAAGGCTTGGCAGTTTTATTTGAAAGTTTTTGACTGAAACAGTCATTGAGATGCGAAAGATGCCCCAAACTCATGAAGCTGGGTCCACTCACGAGCTCAATAAATCCCAATTATAACTCCCAGCACCATGCCAGGCAAACTCGGATCATCAACAAAAGGAAAATGGAAAAGGAAACATTACAATACATTTGCCACTTTACATTATTCAAATTCATATTATCTTTTTTGAGGAATTTAAATCTAGATTTGATGGGTGAGAGTCATTATTACAACGCATTTACGGCGCGTTTTATATCAAGTTAGCATAATGATTTGAGAGTCCTGCAATGCAAAATATGGATGCTAGCTGGGGAGATGTGGTCTCTCTCTTCCTCTCTACTTTTGAACCAGTTGTATGATTCAATGCGACTAAGCAAGGGCTTTTCAAACTCGATAGTCCCCACCTCCACATGCGAATCTCGATTGATCATCATCATCATCGATCTCCTCTGCAATTCGAAGTCAAATGTTTTGTACAGTTCGAAGTTGAGTACTTGAGTTCACTCACTCATCTTGAGATATTGGAGCTCATGTCGAAAGATTAGAATGGGAATTCGGTTTTTGGTTAGACGTTGTGTTAGGATATGACATATAGTGTTTTATGAAATCTCAATAAAGAGTGGAGAATATTATACATCGATACGAAGAAGTCTATTTTTTAACATCACAATTTCATACATCTAACACTAACTTCATGTAATATTGTTATATAAACTCTAATCATTATAAGTGACTAATGACAACTCTTTAGGAAATAAAATGCTAGTTGTCAGACATTGGATTATCACAGCCAAAATTTTGTCCTAATTGTGCGATCCAATTTAGTAATTTGTGTTGAGAAAACCTAGTATAATGAGGCTAGCCGTTTCTATGTCAACCGCGTAATGTAAAACTCGCAACTAGTAGTTAAACTTTTAAGCTCTGATAACAGTTTGACAACTCAACTTCGTACTTGAGTACCAAAGATATAGTTTCTGATTTTTCAGATACCATACAAATAGTTTCGAATTTTGTATTACTGATATATCTATCATTCTTTGTGAATTTCAATCTTATATACTAGATTCGTGTACGAAAAATAGAGCAAGTTTACTTGTATTTACTGTTTTGGCTACCTAGAAGAATACAAAATATACCTAAAACCATACGCACTGTCTCAACAGAAATGATAATGCTTCTCCTCTTTTCGACTATAATAGTAGCTCGTGCCTGTTCCGTTTACGAAAGGGATTGCAAATGTGCTTGAAGATTTCTGTAGAACAAATGTGCTTGGGGATGAAATGATTTCACCTACCCCAAGCCGAGACAATCAATCAATATCAATATCGGTGGTCCTCTCTTGCGTGGTTGGCTTTGATTTTGAGCTATTTGCCACTTCACATTTCACATTTATGAGAACATGGAATGCTAAAGGAGGCACCATATATCCTCATCATGCCTTTGTCTATTCCAAACGTAACAACAATTCTGTTGTGAACATATCTCAGCAAAATCCCATCTGTATGCATGACATAGTCCCATTTTTGGTCTTGATGTAGTATGCACGTCTTTTCCATTTGTTTTCTTTTGTCTTTTTCGTTTTTCGTTTTTCATTTGATCACCGTCTATTATCTAAGGGTATGTCTATTATGCAGTGCTGCATGGGATGCAGACTGTCTTTTCATTATTTTATATTGTAAGTATAACAGGAGGACAAAAGGTGACCTACTAGCAATTTATACAACATGTTTTTACCTACAGAGTTACCATTTCTTACAGATAACTAGAAACATCCTAAAAAGAAACTAGCCTTCAACATGCCAAAATTTAACCTACGACCTTTGGTCAACCTGGTTACTGAGTATGGCAGAATCACTGCTGCCTGACTAGGAATGTTTCTAATTAAAAAGCATAGAAAATGTAACATGATAGACAAAGAACATGCAGAAATACAACATATTAATATGCAATATATATTTTTGTGACGGGATTTTGAGCACCAAGATGAATTTATTCAACCATAAATACAAATACAAAACCCAGAGCCTCGCTCTCCGGTAAACAGTTAAAAGCTGTTTAGTTACTCATGATTACAAGATAAATACTTACTTGTATTATACAACACACCACACCAAATGAATAAAACACTCACACTCTTATTCTCGCTCTACTATATTACAAAGACTGTTTATTGACTATCTTGCTTCTTGCGAAAGGTTGAGAGAATTTTCAGACTTCTATCTCAAGTTCTTTTTCGATGCCTTCCCTTTGAAGCTTAAGGCCCCTTATATAGGGAGAGGAACTCGCACTGGAAGTAAAACACACATATACAAAATGGAGGACAGGAGGGATCTTATCCTTATAACTTTACTTTTGAAAAAGTTAAGTCGATTGATTTCTTGTGCTGATGGCTCTTTTTCTTTTTATCAAAAGAAAAGTAGTTTGGCTTGAAGCGTCGGCCATCGTTCATTTATCCAACATGTTTACTATGTTATGATATGTTTCTAGATCTTCAGAATATCTCATTGAGGAGTTGGGACCACTATACTCCCAATTATGTGTTATATCTTCATTTCCATCGTCGAGGTCTGAATCATAGGGATAAGAAATCTTATACTTTTCATCAGTCTCAACTTTTTCTAACCACTTAGTGGTAGCCAGAGTGCAATCCACTTCATTCCTCATAAGAGCTGTGAAAAAGTCACAGTTCTCTGGTGGAAGGTGATTATAGCAAGTGACCATTATTTTTTCTCCACTTGCCAAAAGACTTGAATCATAGTCTCTTAGAACTATGTTTTGATGATTGCTATGGACATATCTTTCATCCATGGAATGCTTTGATTTGGTCTTCCATTGCCACTAGTAATAGCTGGCTTTTGAATCGGACTTTGGATTAATCTGACATGGTGATATGGAGAGATATAATTCATCTGACCATTTACCACGGTCCATTCTGGTGGTGTTGAAATGAATTTTAACCTTAGGATACATCCATCCGATCTGATATTCTTGACAGCTTCGGCTATTATTTCTAGAAAACCTTTAAGATCTTCAGTTGTTTTTGTCCACAAATTATGAACAAAACCGTTTTCTATAAGCCATAGCTTGTGCTTCTGAGGATGCTCAGCTTGGACATCTACTAGGTATCTCCCATAATACGGGCCAGGGGTCATTGATAAAGTTCCTGGAAGAACATCTTTTTCTTCACCTAAGAGGTTATGGAAACTATACCATTCAGATTTCTTTAAGGCTAGCATAGGAATTTTAGCTCTTTCAGGACTTTCGAGGTATACTACTCTGGATGATTCTGCTAGAACTCCTTTGTCTTTTGTATGGACTTCATACATTTCTTCTGTTAAAGCCTTGAGGGTTTGAAGTAAATGAGCCTCATTTTCCTCATAGAAGGAATACAGAATATTATCAATAATAATCTTCTGTTTAAAGGCCAATAGCCTATCTGTTCTGAAAAATGGCTTCTGAAAGATCTTCAAAGGTTGATCATGGATAACTTTTTTTCCCGTGACTAATGGTAGCTTATTTGCCCTGAAAGGGTCTTTCCTGCTTTTTGGCAAAGCAGCAGCCATCAACAGACTTGATAAGCCTTTACCGTCTACCGTTTGAGACGGGTTAGCCAGTCTTTTTCCCTGAGACTGATCAGTTAAGGCTGATCCTTTCGGACACAGCAAAAACACTTTTACGAGTTTATCTTCATTAGTACCACCGGAATGACTGGAGCGACCATCTTCTTCAGAATCTGGTTTAGGCCTGATTCTTGAAGCTTGACTAAACTCAGCTGTTCCATAAGAAACCATATATTGATAACATGGTCCGTCATGGAAAGGTCCTACGGTTTTATCACCGCTTTTGAATCTTTCCCAGAGCTTCTTTTCCTCTGATTATGGTTTTTGACTTCTGGGATTGCGACCTTCTCTGTCGAACATCGTCATTTCTCTTGTAAGCGCGTCAGGCAAATAGTTCTTGTTTCCTGCAACCATTTCAACATCATATTCATATTGAGTTAAAAACATTTGTCATCTCAACACTCTTCCTCTATCTGCAGCATCAGTTAATTTGTAGTTTTTAAAGTTTTTTACTCTTTTGTTGTCAGTTTTTACTACAAATTTGTTTCCTAGGTATGCCTCAACACCCTTGATGCTTTTTATTAAGGCAAAGACTTCCTTGTCTCCAGTGGAATAGTTTAACTCAGCAACGTTAAACTTTCCTGATAGAAATTTACAAATTTTTTCATGATTTGTATCTGGAGCAATAGCTAAAACAACTCCTGCCCAGTAATAATCATTTGCATCAGTCTGCAAAATAATCAGATATCCTTCTTCAGGTAACTGTAAAGGAGGAAGATTTTTTGTTAATTTTTTAATCTTTCTGACAGTATTACTGTCATCAGCTGTAAAAGACCATTTTTTCTTGGAACTTGTTTTTGGAGAGAGAAGAGCAGTTAAACTACTAACTTGAGGAATAAAGTCTCTTGCAAAATTAACAACTCCTAAAAATCTCTATAAAGACTTTGCATCTGGGATGTTGTCTGAAAATTGGCTAATTTTCTTAACAATATGATCTTTGAGACGAATCTCTCCATCTTTTACATGAATGCCAAGAAAATCAATTTCACCTTTAATAAGATGAATCTTTTTTTGTCTGGGGATAATTCCCTTTTGGACAATCAGCTTACACACTTTCTCAAGATGCTTTAGATGCTCATCCATAGTTTTTGAGAAGACCAGAATGTCATCTATGTAAACTATGCAAAAATCTGCAAAAGGTTTGAAGATATTATCCATTTTCCTTTGGAAAATAGACGGAGCCTGCTTTAAACCAAATGGCATAACTAACCATTCGTAGTGCCCTTGAGGAGTTCCAAAAGTTGTCAAGGCTATGGAATCAAGATGCATTTTGACTTGCCCAAAGCCCGATTTTGCATCAAATTTAGAGAAAATTTTTGCTCCTCTAAGTCTGTTGATGAAAACTCTCACCTGAGCTATTTGATAACCGTCTTTAACGGTTTTTTTATTTACATCTCTGTAATCAATCACCATTCTGGTTTTCCCTCTTAGTTGTTCAGCATGATTTCTTACCAAAAATGTTGGGGCATGATGAGGGCTATTCGAAGGCCTAATTAACTTCTTTTCAAGAAGTTCTTGGATCTGACTTTCCATTTCTTTCCTATCTTTTTCCCTATAGTGAGGGATGACCTTAACATGGCAAATAGTATTTGCATCATGCATTTTGAGCTGACAATATACTGGGTCTCTTTCCCAGTACAGCTGAGGATCTTCAATGATTACTTACTTCAGCAAATTTTCTATTTCTGGGAGAGTCGGTGTTTTTTTTGTTCTGCTTTCCTAGCATATACCTTTAAGTTATGTTCTCTGATGTATTCTTCTTCTCCATCAGAACTCTCATTGTCAGAAATTTGATATTCAGAATTTGTCTCTGATTCAGAGTCTTCTGAACTTGTTGATTCATTTATTAGTATTTCACTGTGTCCCTTAAGCTTTTCTTGCAAAACTGGTAAAACCGGTTTTAGAATTGGCTTATAATCACCACTCTTCGCAAGCGTCTTCTGATAAGGATTGGTGAAACCTTTGATTGTAACGCGTACCGCATTTGTCAATCGAGATTCCCAATAAAATCTGTTATTTTTCTCAAATCCAATCATTTCTAAGGTTTGGATTACTGTTTGTTAAAGAAGGAAGTCATTTCCTAATAACAAATCAGCAGTCTGGCCTTCGCATTGCTAGAGGATTTTGATGATAAAAATTCCTCCTCCCAAAGAAACTTTTACATTTCGCGCCATTGTATTCATGATGATTTTGTTTTCTTCCATGGCAACTCCAGTAACTGTTCTTGGAGATTTTTCCCAAAATTCTTCTGGGATTGCATATCTTTTAGCAAGAGAGTACCCTGACCCAGTATCTACAAATGCGTGTAGATGATATTTCCTATAACTAGGAAACTTCAGTCCTATAGTAATATAATTACTATATATGCTTGTTTGGACTGGCATTACTTGTTCTTGCTTTTCTGGAGCAACAAGTAAATCTATGAAAAGATTAACTTGTCTTTCAGCAGTTATGGAATCAGGAGGATTGATACCAATTATCGGATTGGCACTTATCCCAACAATCGTGGGATTAAGAGAATCAAAAGACTCTCTTATTTTCTTGTTTTAATTGGCTTAATGAAGTTACAAACTTCATTGTTTTAATATCCTCATTGAGGTTTTTTTCTTGTTCTTTCTTATGGAATATAATATATTCCTCTTCTACCACGGTATGTGCAGCTTTATCCTTGGTTTTTCTTTTAAGTTTTGCGATAAAGCATTCTCAATGATAAGTTTCTTCGGTACTTTCGCAATACAAGGGAATTGTACTATCATCATCGCACCCGCAATAATCACACACAAATCTTCCAGGATTGGGATGAAAGGTGCTGATAATATTAGCATTTTCTTCCTTCCAATTCTGTATTTGTAATACAAATATAGGACGATATCTATTTCTTCTTCATCTTCTTCAAAACCTTCTGAAGAACTTTCTGTTTCATTATCTGATGGGTACTCAAGAGAATATACTGATTCATTCTCTTCATCAGAATAAACAACTTCAAAGCCCTTTAGATTAGCATAATCTATGGCTTCCTCATATTCAGCCAGTAAGACTTTTGAAGTTCTTTTATCCTTTTTCGGACACTCATTCACATAATGTCCTTCTGCCTTGCAAAGCCAACATCTGCACTTCTTTGCTTCTCTAGAACCAGAATCTGGTTTCTTTTTTCTTTTGAAAAATTTCTTTCTTGGAGAAGTTTGAGAAGATTGTCTTTTCTGATATCTAGAACTTTTTCTGAACTTATACTTCTTTTTAGAAGCAAAATTGTTTTTTTGCTTGCTACCAGAGAATTTTCTTCTGTATTTCTTTTCCAAAACATGGCATCCCCATTGTGTCGGGGTATCCAAAATCTTTGGACACATGTTTTCAACTCCTCTGAGTTGTTTCTTGGCAGTCTTGGATTCTCTATTCTCTGTACATTGTTTTCTTAGGAGATCCCTAACTCTTTCTGCTATTCCTCCGACAGTAAAATACTGAAACTCTATTCTCTGTACATTGTTTTCTTAGGAGATCCCTAACTCTTTCTGCTATTCCTCCAACAGTAAAATACTGAAAGGGTTTTTCTTCCAATGATTGTGCTACTGCATCGTTCCAGGGTTCTGGCAATTTTCTGTAATATGTTTTGATGAGATCATTATTTTCAATGTCTTCGATAGTGCAGTAGTAGTTTTGAAACTCATTAGTATATTCTTCAAAATACCTCATGTTACAAATACTCAATTTTTGAATATTTGCTTTGGCTCTTTCTTTAGATTGTTCACTATACTCGGTGATATCTTCGCAGAATTGTGTATAGATGGGAACTGCAAAATCTAAAGGACAATTAGTCTGAGCCATTTTTGCTACCCAATCAGCCCATTAAGAACTTCTTTTGAAGGACTGGTACCATTTCTGGACTATTCCAGTTAAGGTAGACTCATAGTAGGCATGAGCTTCCTCGTAGGCATATTTTGATAACACTAGAGCCTAAGTAAGCTTTAAACTAGCAACCCAGTTGTCTATTGCTTTTCTTTTATCTCCTACCTGATCCAAATCCAAATAAACCCCTCTTTCGGACACTGATTGTCCCCATTTGGGTTCTGTAGGGATATATTTCTAGGAACTTCGTTCTCCATATCTTCCTGTAGGAGCCTGTCCTTTTGGAAGCTTGATATTCTTTTCCCGAATAATCTTTGTAGGATTGTTGGTGATGTTCTGTATTACAGTATGACCACCTTCTGGAGGTGTTTGTCTTTCACCATCTGTATCCATTGATACTCCTGACTGTTCTGGTTCATCTTTTGCTGTTTGATAAGGAAGAATCTTCCTCTTTTTCTTTCCAAGTTGAACTTGAGAAATTTCTCTAATGATCTTCTCTAGTTCTTCTGGAGAATCACAAGTCTCAGCTTGTGCATATAATTCTTTTAATTCCCTTGCTTGGAACATTCTCATAGGTCTTTTAGTGTCCTCTTCTTCTAGGGATTCTTCGTTATAAACTGTTTTAGTTTCAGAGGTACTAGCTTCTTCATAGTTTACAAAATAGTGCCTATGAAATTGTAAGCTGATTTTTCCTCTCATATCTTCATAAACTGAAGCATTGGAGCTCTCAAGCTGTCTGACTGGAGGGGTCAGATTCCATTCTCTTGGGAATGTTACTTCATGCCACTTTGTGACATGCTTGTGTTGGGAATTATTTTTTGGATTGGTGAGAACAGATATAGTAATCCCAGGGCTATTTAGAAACCTGGTATTATGAGTTACATTTGAGCTCATCAACTTATAATAAATACGATAATCTATCGCCAATTCCATCATTCCTTTTTTCATAGAAATCTCATCTGTCTTGATTCTCAATCTTAGACAGTGAGCAGCATCTCTGAGATGCGTTGTGAAGTTTGAAAAAACATTGAAATATGCAGCTTGGTTGCACAAAGAAGCTTCTACTGTCCCTAACAGACTTTTCTTGAAGTCTATTATTCTATCGTCGTGTAAAACACATTAAACAGAACAGTCAATACAATCTCTGGCTAAGAGTTTTATTCCTACTTGAACTGCACCAATATGCATATAGGAATATTTTTTCTGGAATGCTTCACTTACTTCTTTTGGAGTCATCAGCCTGATATCTGTTTCTCCTCCTGTGGCTGGAACGGTTAATTCAAGAATCTTGAATCTATGCGAATCCATAAGGAAAGATCATTTCTTATAAATCTCATTAAATCTAAATCTAGGGGCAGATGCTTCTCTCACATTAGATTCGATTTCATTATACTCAAATTCTTGAGCGTTTATCAGCTGAACTGGAGCTGTGTTTCTTTTGCTGAGAACTCTACTTAGCATCTTCATGTCTCTCTTGGTAGATGGTTTTGAGGACTTCCATTCAAGTAGCTTTGGTTCACTAAACCTTAGTCTACTTTCTCCCATTGGTAGGGGTGGAGAGTTTATGATGATTTTACTAGCTACATTTTAAGCCAGTGATTTTTCATCTATTTTTTCATAATTTTCTCCTTCCTTCATTTTTTCTACAGTTTTTTGTAGACTAGAGATTCTATTATGCAACTCTCGAAATTGAACTTCGAGGTTAATACCTATCTCTTGGAGATAAGCGATGTTATAATTCTGCTGAAGGATTATTGCCTCTACATTCTCGGCAAGCTTTTCTGTAGGTTGATGAAAACCAATAGCTTTAACATCTTCCTGTTTTACTTTTAGATCTACTCTCTGATTCATCCTATTCTGGTAATGAGAGTTTTTAAAAGCATTTTCAAGTTTTCTTGAGTATTTCTTAGTTCTACTGCTTGTTGATGAATATTGTTAGCAAGATTTTCAGTACGAACTAATTTCTTTTCAATATCTGTTAGATATTGTTTTTCTTTGAGGTAATCTAGCTTGATTTCAAGCTTGGCAATTTTTAAATTTATTTCCTCAAGTTGATTAATCCTAAGGTTAAATCTCTCGAGTTGTTCTAAAACCTTTTCAGAGGTCTTATTCCTGGATAAATGATCTAGGAACTCGATTAAGCTTGGTCTTGAGGGATCAAGCTCTTCTACTCCAATCTCTTTTTGGAGATGAATATGTTCGTCGTATAGAGTATTTAGTACTCTACAAATATATTCAATGGAGTATTGATTTTCTTGTATGTGCCTTGAATGAAAGCACACTTCCCATTTTTCAGTTCCTTTCGTAGTACAAAAAGACTGATAATTCTTTAGTTTGGATTCTCTTTTGTTGGTCGAGAGAAGCCAACTCTATGGCATAAGCCTTTTGTCACCTGCTTTTGAGCCAAGCAGGCTCTGATACCAGCTAGAGCAAATCTAACCGATGCTCAAAATATCAAGAGGTTTTTGGTCTTCTTCAAAAGTTTCTTGAAGAACTTCAATTTCTTCTCTTGACTCGTATATTCTTCGTTGTAATTGAAAGATAATATCCCAGTAATTTTTTATACTTCTAGGAAGCTTGTCTCTTTTTTCTTTTAGTTTTCGTAATTTTTTTCTTTCTTTTTGCAATTCTTTATAAGACAGTTTAGCTTCTGCTAAAAAATTTAATCTTGTTGCTGTAGCAATTGATTTACTGATTGAAAACTTAACTATTTACCTTTGAGTAAAAGGATAAGTTTATATACTTGAATTATGATAAACAAATTCAAAATGTTAGGCCCACCATGCTCCGTCAAATTTTTTTTATTTTTTTATTTTTTATTTTTACTAAAGGTAAAATGCATGATAAACTTAAAAGTAGAAATTACAAAAGATAAACACTGGCTAGAGAGGTTTTCCGATTGGGTTTTCTGTAAAAGTTCTAGGTGACCTCAGCTAATCTGTCTTCTAGTGGGATATGCATAGTGTCACGGGCCGACTTTGCGAGGGTGCAAAGAGGACCGTGCGGCACTCGCTAGCCTTTGAAAGGTAGCAAGTCAGCCTTATGCGCACCTTGCAAGGAACAATGGAAACCACACGATATTAATATGATGCTAGCAACAAGCAAGAACACAGTTTTATATAATTGTGGAGCGAGCTCAAAGAGCGAGCGGCACTCGAATAAAAAGTTGAAATGATCTCACGGGACACAGATGATTGAATAATTCCTCTCTTTATTGATGGTAAGACGTTAGTAGGGGCTAAAGTACATGTGCTTACCTATACTAGTTCCTTAGTCCAACCGTCGCCGACTAGGAACTCCCCTACAAAGAGCATATCGGCCAAATTCTCACTTGGCTGTGGGAAACATCAAAAAGCCAAGGAGGGCCAAGCTAAATAAAATAAAATAACAAGGAAAATAGAAATTACAATAATGCCACTTGCACACAAGCAACCAACCATGGGCTTGACTCATGACCC
>NC_020495.1:29261964-29263140 GCF_000184155.1 Fragaria vesca subsp. vesca | reverse complement strand
CAGATCTCTTCCTCGCCCATCTTCTTCCACTTCACTAAGTACTGCTGCTGGCGCACTGTAACTAGGCGGTCTCCCCGCCCCTGCTCGAACTTGTCAACTACTCTCTCGGCCAGAATCTCCTCTACCTCCTTTGGTTTGTGTGTCTTGAGCTCCACATGCTGTCGAGTAGGCTGGTTGCGGGCTTGATCTTCTGCATCAGACTGGTAAGGTTTGAGGTTGCTTACATGGAAGACAGGGTGAACTTTCATCCAGGCAGGGATGTCGACTTTGTAAGAGCACTTCCCCACTTTCGAAAGGACCGGAAGTGGGCCTTCATACCTCCTGAACAACCGCTTGTCTGTGGAGCGCATATTCCTGATCTGTTAAGGGAGCAGCTTCACGAGTACCATGTCTCCTTCTCGGAACTCTCGGGGTTTGCGACTCTGATCTGCCCACTTCTTCATTCTCTTCGTAGCTTTCTCCAAGTAACTTCGAGCAATGTCCGCGTTGGCTTTCCACTCTTTGGTGAAGTTGAAAGCCCGCGGGTTTTTCCCCTTGTATACCTCCTGCACAGTATGAGGCAAGAGTGGTTGCTGGCCAGTCACCACTTCAAACGCGCTCTTGTTGGTGGCTGAACTCTTCTTCGAATTGAAACAGAACTAGGCCACATCTAGTAACTCCACCCAATTCTTCATATTTACATGAACAAAGTGCCTCAAGTATTCTTCCAACATTGCATTGAATCTCTCAGTCTGCCCATCCGTCTGAGGGTGATAACTTGAGGAGATGTTAAGTTCAGACCCCAGTAGCTTGAACAACTCTGTCCAAAACTCTGTGAACCTAGGGTCTCGATCACTAACGATATTCTGTGGTACTCCCCAATACTTCACTACATGTTTGAAGAAGAGACTCGCTGTGTCTTCTGCCGAGCAATGCTTCGATGTTGGAACAAATGTTGCATACTTCGAGAACCTGTCCACCACGACCAGGATTCTAGATACTTCCCCAACCTTCGGGAGATTGGTAATGAAATCGAGGGAGACACTCTCCCACGGACGAGTGGGTGTTGCCAGCGGCTCCAGCAACCCAGCTGTCTTCTGTCGTTCTACCTTGTCTTGTTGGCAGATGAGACACGTCCTGGTGTACTCCATCACATCGTCTCGCATCTGCGGCCAGTAGTAACTCTGTTTCAGGAGG
>NC_020495.1:29260986-29261480 GCF_000184155.1 Fragaria vesca subsp. vesca | reverse complement strand
TAGCTAGATTGAGCTTGGTATTCATCTCCAACAGCTCGTTCTTGAATGCATCAATAGTGGCTCGGACATCCTCAGCCATGGTGTCCATAGTCACTTGTAGAGTTTCGAGGGCATCACCCATCGCCCCCATCTGCTCTTGTGAAACAGAACCTCCATCTCTCTCGGTCTCTACATCGAGTCTTGGAGCTTTCATCTTTTCAAGGGCCGTAACTTGCCCTTTCAGTCTTTCAAGGTCATTGACTCGCGCCGCCAACTCATCCAGGTCGACGCGGTCTAGGGATACAACTCGCCCTCTCAATTCCCCAAGGTCATTGACTCGTGTCGCCAGTTCATCCAGGTCGACACGGTCTAGCGTGGAGGTGATGTCAATCAATCTGTCAGGGACTCCCGCAAGTTCACCAAGCATTTGGTCATACCAATCTAAATTTTTGTTGCTTTGTCATTCCTCCCGGCATGTTGTGAGCCTTCGAGCCAAGATGGCTCTGATACCACCT
>NC_020495.1:29245595-29260402 GCF_000184155.1 Fragaria vesca subsp. vesca | reverse complement strand
TGTCACGGGCCGACTTTGCGAGGGTGCAAAGAGGACCGTGCGGCACTCGCTAGCCTTTGAAAGGTAGCAAGTCAGCCTTGTGCGCACCTTGCAAGGAACAATGGAAACCACACGATATTAATATGATGCTAGCAACAAGCAAGAACACAGTTTTATATAATTGTGGAGCGAGCTCAAAGAGCGAGCGGCACTCGAATAAAAAGTTGAAATGATCTCACGGGACACAGATGATTGAATAATTCCTCTCTTTATTGATGGTAAGACGTTAGTAGGGGCTAAAGTACATGTGCTTACCTATACTAGTTCCTTAGTCCAACCGTCGCCGACTAGGAACTCCCCTACAAAGAGCATATCGGCCAAATTCTCACTTGGCTGTGGGAAACATCAAAAAGCCAAGGAGGGCCAAACTAAATAAAATAAAATACAAGGAAAATAGAAATTACAATAATGCCACTTGCACACAAGCAACCAACCATGGGCTTGACTCATGACCTTGGGCAAGGTTGCTTGTGGCATTACATGTCTTGGCCCTAACACATAGTATGCAGTGTTGCACACTAGAATTTTCCATTATCTAAATGCTTGTAAGATACAAAGGTTGGTTAATTTTCGGTTTGGTTTTGATCAAAGATTAGTTGCATATAACACCAGCGCGCTGACCGACTGTCAATCAATAAGAAGTCCTGACCGACTGTCAATCAATCGACGGTCCTAACCGACTGTCTAGAAGAGGCTTGGGTCCTAACTAAACCCAAAATTCCACTACATATATGATAGCCTACATTCTCCACTTTGTTAAGTCACGCTAAGGGCCAATATGGTAATTAACAGGGGGCAAGCACTTTGTTAAGCCACGTTTGCTGGTACTGAAGATCACTCATTTGAGGTATGTTCCCTCGCTGGTACTTGTAGTAGTGAGTCTAATAGTGGCCAATATGTGTTACCAAATAGGTCTACTCGAGGTCAACCAGCCAATATGAACCCACTCTTCCAGCCAAAGCAAAGTACCCAGTAGCCAATTATTTGTCCACTAGGAGATTATCTAAGTCATATGCATCATTTGTGAATCAAATATCTGTTGTATCAGTACCTAACAAAGTGCGGGATGCGTTGAGAGATCCAAAGTGGAGGAAGGCAATGGAGGAAGAGATGGAAGCGTTGCAAAAGAATGATACATGACCACTTGTGCCTCCGCCACATGACAAGAAGGTTGTAGGTTGTCGTTGGGTGTTTACCGTAAAACACAATTCATATGGATCAGTGAAACAGTACAAAGCAAGTCTTGTTGCAAAGAGGTTTACTTAGACGTATGGTATAAACTATGATGAGACATTTGCTCATGTTGTCAAAATAAATGCTATTCGACTAGTCTAAACTGGCCACTCCGACAATTTGATGTCAAAAAACACGTTTCTTCATGGAGAGTTAGCCGAGAAGGTGTACATGAGTCTTCCATCGAGGTATGTAGCTGCTTCTCCTAGTGAGTTTGTATGCAAATTGAGAAAGTCTTTGTCTGGTCTCAAACAGTCACCTCATGCTTGGTTTGGGAGGTTTTCACAGTTAATGTATAAGGTTAGTTACAGACAAAGTAATTCAAACTACAACTTGTTCCTCAAGCATCAACAAGAGAAGGTAACTACCTTAATTATTGAATTAAATTCAGTTTACCCCCTTATGGTTTGGGGGTGACTTCATGTTAGTCCCTACACTTTTATTTTCATCAGTTTACCCCTTGAACTCTTCAATTTTTGTCTGCCGTGCCCAAATTCTCATATTTCGTTTGAATTGACCATTAATTATCAGCAGTTAAGGTCTGATTTGGACAGATAATGTCTGATTTGCCCATATTCTAGATACGGGCCTCACAGTTAAGATTAAAATTATCAACAGTTAACGTTCGATTTGGACAGAATATAGGACATTGGTCACGCTTGAGGAAAATTCAAAAGTTTGAGGGGTAAACTGATGAAATTGAAAGTATAGGGATTAGCATAAAGTTACTACCAAACCACATAGGCCGGGGTAAATTGAATTTAATTCTTAATTATTTATGTCGATGATATGGTAATCACTGGCAATGATAATGTTGAGATGGACAGATTGCAGAGACAACTAGCCTTTGGGTCTGAGATGAAGGACTTGGGTGATCTCAAGTACTTAGGAATTAAGGTAGCTAGGGGAGTGAAGTGATCTACTTGTGCTCGAGAAAGTATATTCTTGATATGTTGATGAAAACAGGTACATTGGATTGCACACTTATTGACACACCTATTGAGTAGAACCATCGTTTAGCAGAATATCTAGACCAGGTACCTACTGATCGAGCTCGCTATCAGAGGTTAGTTAGGCGCTTGATTTACTTAACCCATACCGGATGTTGCATATGCAGTGAGTGTGGTGAGTTAGTTTATGCATAACCCGAGCGAGAGTCACATGGATGTTGTTGTGAGAATTTTAAGGTACTTAAAGTCAGCTCCATAGACTCAGAGAGGGGAATAATGTTTTCTAAACACAATAACATTTTTGATGTTTGTGGCTTCACAGATGCAGATTGGGCTGGAATACTGACAGGAGATCGACATCAGGTTACTTTATCTTTTGTGGGAGGCAATTTGGTTACATGGAAGAGTAAGAAACAAAATGTTGTGGCACCATCTAGTGTTGAGGCTGAGTGCAAAGGTATGGCTTATGTGTGAGTTGTTATGGTTGTGAAAAACTGTTACTTGATTTGGGTGTCAAACCCAACAGTGTTATGCAACTATATTGTGACAACATGATCGTACTAAGCATGTGGAGGTTGATCGGCTTTTTATTAAAAGAATAGCCAGATGGCGAAATTATTAGCTTTCCTTTTGTTCCTACTGAAGAGCAGCTTGCAGATTTACTCACCAAAGGAGCATCCAAGAAGGCGTTTTATGACTCACTAAGCAAGTTGGGTATGGTTGATATGTATGCACTAACTTGAGGGGGAGTGTTAGCGTGAGTTATATTAGAAATGTAATATTGTAATTATATCATAGATTTGTACTTATCAATTGTATTCTTTGTAAACTCCTATATATCTGTCCATTGTAAGATGAATAAGATATCAGCAAATTCATTCTCTGATCTTATTATATTTGAGTAAAGAAGTGGTGGAGACTGTTAATTAATAGAGAAAGAGCGAAAGAGTAGCAACCATATAAATTTACTTTTGAATTAAATTCAGTTTACCCCCTTGTGGTTTGGGGGTGACTTCATGTTAGTCCCTATACTTTTATTTTCATCAGTTTACCCCTTGAACTCTTCAATTTCTATCTGCCGTGCCTAAATTCTCATATTCCGTTTGAATTGACCGTTAATTATCAGCAGTTAAGATTCGATTTGGACAGATAATGTCCAATTTGCCCAAATTCTAGATACGGGCCTCACAGTTAAGGTTAAAATTATCAGCAGTTAACGTCCGATTTGGACAGAATATAGGACATTGGTCACGCTTGAGAAAAATTCAAAAGTTTGAGGGGTAAACTGATGAAATTGAATGTATAGGGATTAACATGAAGTTACTCCCAAACCTCATGGGGGTAAACTGAATTTAATTCTTTACTTTTTAAGTAACGTTTCAATTAGTCAAACAACAATTATTATTTAATTTGTTATATTTCTTCAAAAAAAATTCTTTTCTATTAGGAAAACAAGAGTAAATATGTGAGATGACTTAGGGTATTTGGGAATAATAGAGTTATGGCTTGTCTGTCAGCTGTACGTAAAACCGCTCAAATGTGATTTATGCTTGAGGCCATCAAGTTTGCAACTCATAAACCAAGAAGCTCATCTTACTTTTAGATCGTCCGCATTTTTAGACATAGTTTTTTTTTGGATTTCTCTTTCAGTTTTAGTTGTAGCTAGATATAGAGCTTGCTCTTGAGGTTGTATCAGAGCTTGCTCCTACCAGACAGACTCGTACCTGAAGGAAGGCTTAGGAGGCAACCACCTCATGCACCAAAAGCTTGAGAGCACATGTCTTCTTGAATATACCCATAGTGTTACTAGTACTATTCTATACCTCGAGGACCAAGTAGTCTTTACTCTGCTAGCTGCGTGTATTAAAGGCCTAACGGTTAATTGTGTGTTACTGTTCTTGATTTTTGATCAGCTTGCATGTTTTTGATCAACACTGGCTTATCTATTCTCTTCATTATTGTTTTGATCATCTTATGGAACAATAATTTGTGGAACTCTTTTCTATAATGGTTGTCATTGTTTTTTTTCCTCATATGATCACTAAAAGTACCATTCTTATAACTTGTCTTATGTCTTCAAATCTCAGGTCCGATCCTGCTACCAAACCTAACAATATTTGATCATACGACTTCAAAGGAAAATGAAATATATCAATCTATTTTAAAAAATAAATCTTACCGGTATGTCAAGGGTATATATCTATCTATTTTGAAAAATAAATCATACCGCTAGGTGGTAGTGACATCCCTACCTATATACTATAATGAGTGTGTGAGAATGAGTGAATAAAAATGTGAGATGAGTTGTAAACAAATTTGTATAACTCAAAATATATATATTTTTTCGATTTGATATAGTTATGCCAAAATTTTAGGTCGACAATTTCGTCAATCCCTCTTAAAGGTAAACACAACAAACCGATCTTTTGCTTTATCATTAACAAAATCTAACTAATTTTTCTCAAATAGGCAAATTAAAAGGAAACTATACTACTGTAATTTCTCACACCCTCTAATTTCAATCTCATCTATTTTCGTGAAGGATTTTACTTCATCATGAAGCAGTATTTGCTTCAAATGTGAACTCTCCCTCTATCGAAAGAAACAGCAGGTGACGATAGACACGTACACACTCCCACTCGGCTACACCTACTAACTCCCACTCCCACTCCCACTCCCCTTCCTCCCCTTCCTTACTTTACTCTCATCACAACCCAAAAACCAGGGCCACCCTCCATTTTCCCTTCCTTCCTTCCTCTATATAAACCCAACCCAACTCCCCCCTCTCTCTCTCCCACCGCCACCCACAACCCCATTTTCTCACAAACCCAACCAACAACAAAACAAATGGCATTCTCATCAACACTCACCCTTTCCCTCACTCTGCTCCTCCTCGCCGTCATGCAAGGCCACGCCGCCCCCCGCGCCGCCCCGGCCCCGGCGGTGGACTGCTCCTCGTTGATCCTGAACATGGCGGACTGCTTGTCGTATGTTTCAAACGACAGCAAGACAGAGAAGCCGGAAGCGAGTTGCTGCACTGGACTCAAGACTGTGCTTAAGGCTGACGCTTCGTGTCTCTGTGAGGCTTTCAAGAGTAGCGGTCAGATGGGCATCGTTCTCAACATGACTAAGGCCATGGCTCTCCCCGCCGCTTGCAAAGTCTCCGCTCCTTCCGCCGCCAACTGTGGATGTCAGTTCTCTCCCTTTCTTTTTTATTTATTTTTTCTGGGGTTTAAGATTTTTTTGACTCATTTGTTTGTTTATTTTATTCTGGATTTTTGCAGTGGCTGTTGCTCCTGCTGGTGCTCCTGGTATGTTCTAATTCTTATCATTCTTAATTTACTCTTAGATTTGTTTGTTTGTGTGTTTTTGTTTTTCATTAATCTGAATCTAGTTCAGATTAAAGTATTGCATGCATTAGCATTTTGCTTCTGGGTTTTGCCTGATCTGTAGACTACAGGATACTTGCTGTCTTCAAGGAATTGTTGAATTTGTTTTTTTTTTTAAAGTATGAGACATAATCTTTGTAATGCTCTCACAAGTCACAACCCATCTGGTCAATTGGTGGTCTTTGAATCACACACAAATCTATCTGAGTTTAGATGGTTAAGAAGTTTCAAATGGTTATAGAAGATTCAAAGTTTCTGAATTTTTGTTATTTTTCCCCTGAATGCCATAACATTGGTTTTGCATTGATTTCATTATTTTATTTTTTTCTACACTTTCAAGAGAAATTTTGATTTGAGTATTACCACTGACAAACATTGTTTTCTTTTAAATTTTGGAAAATATGTTTCTTTATTTGTTCATGGTCAAATTGTCATTGATTATGTTTCATATCAATTGCTGAATTGATCCTTGTCTAGATTCATAGATCTCACATCATGCGTCTGAGTCAAATCTTGTGGACCAGTTCAAATATGTCACCTTCAAAAGATATTGATTTCTAATGCATCAATTCTACATTACCATCTGTCCATGTTTGGATTAGTTTCTTATGTTCTAGATGGACCAACACATCAATGCATGTAACGTGATGTGAAATTGTAAAGCAGAGTTTATGAAAGGTGAAATGTGTGATTGTCTTGCACACTTTGTTTATGAATGTATGCTTACATTTTGCCCAGAAATAGGGATGTGTAATAATAGTTCATGAACAGGTTTCTATCACACTTCTATTACAAAATAGAGATGGTTACTATATCTTTTGTTTGACAGTTGCAACCCTTACGCCTCAAATTGCTCCAACAACTTCAGCTGGTGTTGCACCTGAATCATCTGCCGCAGGAGGGAATGTGGTAGCACCTGCATCTGCTCCAGCAAACTCAGCTTCTTTTATGCTTTTCAGTTCAGTTACCCTGTTTCTGGGCCTTTTGGTTGCGTCATTGCCTTATTTCTGAGCAAATGTGGCATGTAGTGCCGTTTTTGAGAGCATAGAGTGATGACTTGTGATGTTCATTTTAGCATTGGGGAGTTAGTTCTGTTCAAATTTCTTCTATTCGGGATGTTACTGTAGTAGGTTTTAACATGTTTTCTCTTTTTGGACCCTTGAGACCTGTTTGGTGGTTGGACATGGTTTTCTAATATTTTAGTTGATCTACCTATCCTTAAATTCCTGGCCCCTTTTCAATTGATATTTGAACATAACCTGGTGTCTTCTTTGCTAGTATTATGGACCTTATATGGTTATGATGGTAACATCCATAAATTATAGCCTATTGAATGGATCACAAGAGAGGAATCTCACATTCACATGAAGCGAAGAAGCAACCATTGTGATACATTGCATGATTTAGTGGATCAAGGTTGGAGAATGTAAAATTTACACAGCATGTTGTTTAACATGGTAGCATTTACATAATAGGATGTTGCTCAAGAGTTCCGAGCCATGACATCCGAACGACGAAAGTTTTGCAACATTATAAACATTGAGTGATCAAGAACAGTGAAATTTGGTTGAACAATAGATTTGCTTCTTCACATGGAGCCATGGAGGTGGTCTGGGAATGATGTCGGGGGGAATAGCAAAGGCAGTAAGAGCATGGAGACCTAAAATAAGTGACTACAAAACAGTGGTCTATTTAGCTGGCCTAAGAGAGGAGGAGGTGCCAGCAAGGCTTTCCAAGGTTTCCTTCTTGAGTTCTTGTCACTCTGTAAAGGCATCATGAACAGTTGGTTTCAACTGCAGCTCCTCCCTGCAACAAGAGAACATTGCTGTTTGACTAGATTGTTTTTGCCGTTTTCGTTTCATTTCGGTCCAACTGCAGACCAGGGTTTGAAAATGTTGTCCTTTTTTAGATAGTTAGATTGTTTTTTTTTTGGATCATTAGATAGGGGGGTGTATTGTATATGGAATTAGTGGAAGTTTTAAAGAAGTCTATGGAATTTGAAAGTTTAGGTGTATTCAATACTGACTTTTAAAAATCTATCAAAGTCTGGGTGTATTCAACTAGATTTTAAAAAATCATTATGAATTCCACCAAAGTTCAGAGGTATTCAATTAAGACTTTTTAAAATGAATAGAAGTTCAGATGTATTCAAAATATCATTCATACTTATGGAATTAATAACTCATGGATAATTGTGGACTTTGTAGTGTAAATTACACACATCAAACTCCAATATTTTTCCATCCACTAGAGCAAAGATTTGGAAAAGTCTACCATAGACTTTCTCTTTACATGTGAATAGGTTGATCCTACAATACATCATCTTTTTTTTCTTTTTTATAATATTTTGTGCTATCAATGTTCTATTCTACCTATTCTTTTCAATGTTTTTTGAATGTTAATATTTTGTTGTATTTCAATTGTAATGCTTGGAACCCTCGATAACCTAAATGTTATATACTAACTCTTGATGTTAGAACCACATGATCATATATTATTATATTAGTGTACATGAATTAAACTGTGAACATCTAATGTCCCACTTTAGAATATGTGTCTTTGGTTAACGTACAAGTATGCATGTTGTTAAGTTAATATAGTTTTTTTTGTTACTTATGTTTATGTATTTCAATCAAATATTACAACGGTATGCATCGAAATTAGATAGATGAGCACTAAACTTATAATCGGTGTCATTATGTGTTTGTCATTGCATCTTTATTTTTTTTTCCTTTTATGTAACTCTGTAAGTATTAAGAAATCTACATAAGTCATTCATATGAAATCTGTAGATTTCAGAAATCAGTTAAAGTCTGTGATTAAAAATCGATGGTTTTAAGAAATCAGTGAAAGTCTATGAACTTTTCAAAGAGTCTATAGACTTTTCAAAAAGTCAATTGATTAAAATTTAAGTCTGTATGAATCCAAATACAATACACCCCCCTTAGATTGTTGCTCTAAAGGAACTTCTACTGTATGTTTATAACATGTTAATATATAACATATATACGATTATCAAATTAGAGTTGTCAGTCCTATTTCATTCTTGTAAGGATCTTATTTATCTTAACAATATTTATTTTTTAACACTATTTATTTTTTAACACTCATCGCTTAAGTATCCAGAGGTGATTGGAGTAGAGTACCTTTTTTTCTTCTTCTGAATAGAAGAGTGTACTTGTTTTATGTAGCAAGAAAAGAGTATTTAATTACTAACCTGCATGAAATCCTCACAAGCAAGGGAGATTTAGCATCATACTGGAATACTGGATCAAAAATAAAATGGAGGGGCATTAGCATCGATAGCCTACACTGCTAAATAGTTTCAGCTGGCGGAGTCATCTTGTAAACTGACACCAAGCTAACACCACCAATACATTTGTTTTCTGCTGCTGCCCCTTCCTCGAACAATAGCAACATTTTTGAGCTACAACTCAAAAATGCATCTCAATGTGTATAGATTAATATATATGAGATATGTCAATGTTGTGAATCATGGCGCAGCAAGAAGAGTACACAGGGAAGAACCCAAGAGGTTTCACTTTGGCATTTTTTACTTTGTTGATCCATGTATTTTTTTTTTTTAATCTTTATATCGGATTGAATATGACACATCTACTTGGGTAAACTCTTTTATCCACAAAAATTCTAGGAATTCTGAAGTGCTAAAAGGAAGAAGGAACAAGGATATGTAAGGCAGTGGTGGGTGCTGCCGATCGAGGCACCTTACAAACTCTAGCTCTATTGAGTTTCTGTATAGGGTTTCAAACTTAGAGCTAAACAGTACTAATTAATTTTTTTAAGTTTTTTATAAGAGCTAATTAAAACTTGGAACTTTGAAACGTACCTAGACAGAACGCAAACAATATGGAAACTCATGGGTTGTGAGAGCAACCCCTCATTCAAACGAAGACCCACGCTGAAACAAGCAGATCTCGACGACTCATAAGTTCGACCTTATACCACAAATAAGCTTTGAGGCATAAGATAGACATGGTACAATTCTTGTAATTATGTCCACGAGAAGCAAGTGTGTTTCAAGAATGGACGTAAAGGTTTATTGTGATTAGAGCTGGAATACTTTTGCTCGTAATGTTACTCACAAAAATTTAGGTTTCTTGTCACTTAGAGACAAATTTTATTCACACATATCTAATCACTTAATACACATCTCTCTATTTTTGAAAGTTTAATTTTTAATTCCTCTTAACGAAAACCAAATTGTTCCAATAAAAAAATAAAATAAACAAATTGTTCAATTCGTAAACATCAAACCCAACGGATAAAGCTTTCTTTGCTTTTTCTATTCTCATTATACATCCAGCGTATCCTATTTCTAAAAATCTATGTACATATTGTGGTGAATATATAATATCATATACAAAACATTGATCTTATGTAATAAGAAACTAAAATGAAGCCATGAAGGTCAACTGTTTGGGTAGTCTCAAAACCTCTTGCTGATATGAGGTCGATTGCCTTGCTGTTTGATGCTTGGATTTACTCTCTTTACAATGGCTTGGTGAAAATCTTTTGTTGGTATTAGAAGGTTGAAATCTCTCGATCAAATTATCATATATTTTTTTATGTTTTTGCTTGCTTTCAATTATAGAAAATATAAGATTATACATAATATGGTGTGAAATGACTATATATGGCAATGAACTGTGTATGGAGACTCGGGAAAGATGATGATATTGGCTTGCAATGAGATAAGAGTATATTATTGTGAATAGGCATGTCTTATTTATCTCAAGAGATACATACCTCTTAGAGAATGACAGTGTTTGTATTGAAAAGGTGCCTTTGGTACCTTTTCATTTCCTATATAAACATACTACATGCCACAAGTTTCATATCATCATCAAAGGGAAAATTTTAAGAATAGTACATGACAAACGGTCCACTCTCAATTTTGGTGTTTTAAGTTCAAAACAATCAAAATGGTACATGACGTTTAAAAGCCGGCACACTTTTAGCACATGTCGTCGATAACACCATTAACTTTATGTAATTTCTCATTTTTCAAAAGGTGGTTTCGGGTTTTCTCTATTCTCTTTCTTTATGTTATGTTTTCTTTTTCTTTTTTTCTATTTATATACTTTTTTAATCTTGTAAATTCATACCATATATTCTCAAAGACTTTGTTGTTTTCCTCTTACCTGGTTTCTTTGCGTACTATTCGTTGTATTTGTAAGTTACCGGGTTTGGTTTTAATGAAAGGCTCATATTCAATAAAAAATAAAAAATAAAAAGACTTTATTGTTTGTCCCAATCCAAGTAAAACTAGGACATAGCTTTCTTGCTCTAAGTTTCCTTACTCAATACCCACCGATATATTCAAACTTTTTCTTCTATAACTTACCAAATCAAATCATCTTCCAACTTCTTCCTACAGTCCTACCTCGATCACCATTTTTGTGTATGTTGGGTTTGAACAGGGACGAAAAAGAGAGACAACAATACTTTTTTCTTTCTTATTTCCCTCTCCTTATTAATTATTAATTTAATTATTGATTTTAATAATTTATTACTGCTAAATTAAGGAGTGATGGATTTGCCCCTTAAAATTTAACGGAAAACACGTTAGATAACAGATAATATAATAGTACGTACATTATTTTCGGTTGAGATTACAAGTTCATGTACCGTTATGATTGTTTTGAAACTTAAAACACCAAAATTAGGAATGAACCATTTGTCATATATTATTCTTAAAATTTTCTCATCATCAAATGATCAAATCAATCTGCATTTCCCTCTCTATTCTCTCTTATCCTCCTATATAACCATACAATTTCCTAATCAAAAAAAAAAACAAAAAGAAAAAAAAAAACCATACAATTTCCTTCTAGTATTTTCTAAGGGAATTTTTCGATTTTGCTATACCGCTGATGCAGGAGCTATGCTTAGAGATGAACTAAGAGCCAAGAGGAATGTACAAGCGCTAGAATATCTCAAGCACTATGTTTGGTCCAAGAGATGATTCCTTACTATATTATGCTTTGATTATTTACCTAGTAAGTGGTAATAGTTTTAACGTTGTTGCTTACTTCCTTCAAGAGGAATGTACAGGCACCAAAATATCTTAAGGACTATATTTGGTCCAAGAGATGATTCCTTATTATACTATGCTTTGATTATTTGCCTATTAAGTGGTGGCAGTTTTAACGTTGTTACTTACTTCCTTTTAAGGACTAGGTTTTGTTCTCTATATAAAGAGATGTATTGGCTCCTGTAAGGGGTCTTTTGATCATTCATATATTATAGGGAAAATGCCCATTTAGTACTAATTCAAACCCCTTATTTCTCATTTCAATGATAATCTTTTGCATTAGCCCATTCCAATATAAGGTAACCATTTTTATGCCCAAATACACAAATCTTTATACCCAAATGCACAAATCTTTATTAAAGTCTTAACAAACCATATTATTTTAAGACTATTGTGCCCCCACCTCTTCAACATGAAAAGACTTGGCCGGAACCTCGGACTCCGGTCACCGGCCGCCGGACTCCGGTCACCGACCGCCGGATTCCGGTCACCGGATTTTCCCCTGTAACCAGTTACTGACCCCCAATAACCAGATACTGACCAGTTAATGACCCATAATAAACAATTACTAACCCCCAGTAACCAGTTTTTGATTAATTACTGACATCTAGTAACCAGTTACTGACCCCCAGTAACCAGTTATGTACTGACCCCCAATAACTTTTGGTTTTCAGTTACTAACACCCAGTAATCATTTAGTTTTCAGTTACTGACACCCAATAATCACTTAGTTTTCAGTTACTGACACCCAGTAAGCACAATGTCCTTAAACAAATTGGTCAAACACCCCACGAAGTTGACCTGCTGGCTCTGATTGCTCTTCAGCTCCATCAACTCCATCAAATGCTCGAATTCCAGCCGCGATCTCATCCTAATCACCTTCCTCAAGTAGCTCACATAAGCCTGCAAACCCTCCTCCTCTATCCCTGTACAGCCTTATGAACCTCAACACATTCATATGGTCTCTCTGGTCCACGGCAGCGCTGAGCTTCTTCTTCACAATCGATTCCAGAAGCTTCTTCTACTCCATGAGCTGGTCCCTCTGCTTCGATCCCGAATCGCGATACTCAGATTCAATCTGTATAAACCTCTGGACGAATTTGGCGGCGGACTCGTAGTCCTGCGCGTCGAGAGCCTGCTTAACGCCGTCGATGCAGTTGGTGCGCTCGACGATGGCGTCAAGGCAGAGGAGCGTGGAGTTGACGCGCGGCTGTGCGAGGTCGAGCTCGCGGACCTTGGCGCTGACGTGGTCAGCGAGGTCGCAGGTGGAGGCGACGTTGGAGAGGACGTGATCGGCGTCGGACTTGACGATCTCAAGGACCTGGGAGGAATTCTAGAGGCTAGAGAGGTGCTTGTCGAGGTCGGACCTCTGGGAGAGGAGGCTGTCGAGGTTGAAATCCAAGGCGCATTGGTAGGCTATGCTCTCGTGCGTAAAATCCAATGGGGAGAGAGAGACAGAGAGAGAGAGAGAGAGAGAGAGGAAACCAGATTGGGAAGAGAGAGAGAGAAGAAGAAGAAAGAGATAAAAACTGTGTGGATTTAATTAAACACATAATAATAATGTTTTTTTCTTAAGAATCATTAGAATGAGCACAAAGATAAGACTTTAATTGGAAGAGGCTTTAGTTTTCAAATATTTGGGCATTAAGGCATTTTCCCTATATTATAAGTATTGGCAGTCGCCAGAGCATCATTATCTTCTTCTCTTGTGTCTTGTGTGTTTGAGTCCAGAGAGGCTTTGAGTTGTTGTGGATCTGATCCACATCAATCACAGATTCCAAACTTTGTTGTATCCTGGAAGTGATTTGCCAAGAACCCTTTTAGCAAACTCATTGAGTGGGGGCTTCATTGAGTGGGGGCAAATAACAAGGAAACAATTCAAGTCGTACCTCAGTTGTTTTTTTTTTAAACCTAACAATGCAGTCAACACCAATGTGGATTCTTCTCTATAAATAGTAATTTATACATCTGCATAGAGAATAAAAGCAAATGGATTGAATGATTTATCAAGCCTTTTACCATACAGAAGGCATATGTCATTTTAATCGCCAGGTGAAAGCTTATGCTTGAGCAGCTTGATTGCAGATCACAAAACTCCCTGGATTAATGGTAATGCTCTTCGTGCAATTGTGAGTTTTGTATATCCCCACAAGTCGATCAGCCAACTCAAACATGTTATTTCTCAGGCTGCAGTAGCATTAAACATACCTTTCAGTATCAGTGAACCAGGTAAATATAAATAATTCGCCACCAAAATAAAAGCATTATTCAACCAACCTTATGATTATGAACTGAGCATCCTTTGTCCGGTCCTTCACATAATGACCAACGATGGAAACATTCTTAAAGTCTACATTGAATGCCAAAATAAATCAAGAAAAATGAGTGTGCTAAAAAGAATGAAAACAGACAGAAAAGAATGCCAAAGGTTCAGACGATAACGACAGAAATTCAGCTCGAAAGTACCTAAGGCAGCATCAATTTCATCCATGACATAAAGAGGTGTAGGCTTGTAATGATGAAGTGCAAACACAAGAGCCAATGAGCTCAATGTCTGCAAGATGTATGAGGACCGACATGAAACAGTTTTAATGACTTGTCTACATATGAAGTGTGCAATTTTTCTTCCAAATAAAGAAACAGTCAGCACTACTCTGACTTACCTTTTCACCACCAGATAAGTTTGAAATATTCTTCCAACTCTTCTTTGGTGGTCTAACGCTGAAGACAACACCTTCAGAGAAAGGATCCAAGGAGTCGACTAGCTCAAGTTCCGCATCACCTCCCAGTGTGATCATCTATATGTGCACATATGACAAAAGTGAGAAAATGTAAGCCTGTAACGAACAATGTCAGTTTTCTCACCAAACTAAAGAAAGTAACCTGCAGTAACATACCAACATGGAGGTTCATCACAATCAAATAATTAAAACAATCAAAAACATTCTCAAATGAGCATTTGCAACCAGCTTACCAGAAGGAATGTAACAAAAGCGACTGCTATGCTAATTCAAATTGTTCAACATGCTCAATCGAAGACCAGAACCAAAACAAAGATATATATATATATGTATGTATGTTGGTAGATACATAAATACATAAGAGAGAGAGAGAGAGAGAGAGAGAGAGAGAGAGAGACGA
>NC_020495.1:29230948-29245575 GCF_000184155.1 Fragaria vesca subsp. vesca | reverse complement strand
AGAGAGAGACCTGGTACATTTCCTTTAACTTCAAAGATATTGCATTAAATCCTGCCATGAAGTCATCCAACCTAGACAAATCATATAAACTTCAGCCGAGTTATTAATTCCGGTACTACATAGCATGCAACCATAAAATATAAACAAACAAACAAAACAAAAAACATGCCTCTTCTTTCTGAATTCATCATACTGCCTCTTTATGTCATCACGCTGTTTTGTGACAACACTCAGATCCTCCACTCTTTCATTATACAATGAGACCTTCCTTTGGTACCTATCAAATTTAAGCAATTAGAACAGCTTGGCAAGATATACACCAAATCAGCACAATTTTCCACTAAAAATAACGATAACACATACTCTGAGATTGAATCAAGATTTGGATTCATCTCTCTCATTTGTGCTTCTAGAAGTGCTGCAGTTCCAATAGCCCTTTTAAGGTCGCAACAACTATTAAGATGTTCATCTGCCAAGGTTGCTTGAATCTTTTCAGAATCAACTAAATCTTTCTGAATTCTGTAAACACAATATAGTATTGACAATTTAAAAATCATGAATACAGCATTCGAAACATTTCCTTAGATCCACTTACTGATTCATATGCTTTGTAAGGGAAGCTTGCAACTTATCAAGCTTGTCCTTGTAAGCCTTCCCCTCAAATTTCAGATCCTTGTATCTCCTCTTCATATCTTCTAGTTCAAACTCAGCATTATCCTGTGACACTCACCGAGGAATTTTTCATCATGTTAAGTGGAGAAAAGATCCGACCATCAAGAATAGATTATTTAAAATACACACACACATGCACGCGCGCGCACACACACACACTCTCAGAAGACAATACAGCATAGTTCTAAGTACCAGATTGGTAGTATGCCACATTAGTAATCTGGATCGATGAAGAAGCAAACAGTGAATAATACCACTTATTAGTAAGTTACACACTAATTCTATGGTTCTGCTCACTGCACTGCAGATCATAATCATGTACTATTATGGCATAGTTACCTCCTCTGGTATTTAAATACGGTATCAACTATGAATGATTTATAGTAACCATATGCATTTTTCATCATAGTACCTTCTGTGACCGCAATTCATATACAGTCTTTTTCATATTGCAATACTCAGATTTTGCTTTTTCCAACACATCTTTATCTTTATCAATCAGCTGCACAGGACCATAATATGATGTCAGATTGTTTACTTATCTGAGAAATCCATATTCTGTCAAACAATCGTACAAGTTTCAAGTAAAAGAAGCTGTTAAGAAAAGTGAACCTTCTGTGTTTCCTCGTAGTTCTCTTGAACTAGAGATGCCTTCTCTTCTTTTTCTTTAAAGTTGGCACATAACGTTTCTTTCTCCTTGTCATGTCGTTCTTTCTTCCTCTTTGAATCTTGAATCACTTTTCTCAACTCCTTTATAGTTTTCTGGCCTGTCTCAATCTGGACTTTTTGGTGGTTAATTTCACTGTTCTTTTCATCAACATCCTGACAATTGATTGGGATGAATTAGGACAGACACTACACAGCTAGGAAGCCTAGGATAGTTCATAGTGATGCAGATACTTACAGCCTTAATCTTATCGACCTTTGACTTCTGTACTTTTAATCTTTCACCACCAGCATTTTCTATGTTACACTGAAGCTCCAGAGCCTAAAAGAAGAGAGAGAAGCAGTAATAGTCAAGCACTCGAAAGAAATCGAACAATTGTGTTATATCATATTCTAGTTCCAGTCATTCCTGATTTTAGAACCATATCATTATGTACAAACTAGTTTTACAGGTACACAGTATTTGATTGTTTAGTTACTCAACATGATGAGGTCGCTACTTGAAAGGAAAAAATTGATAAATGAGTTCCTCACCTTTTCCTTAAGCTGCTTAGATCCTTGGATGAGTTCTTCAATCTTAATTCCTTCAGCAGAAATAATATTATCAAGTTTTCTTAGCTGATCAAGCTCATTCTTCTTCGGTTGTGATGCAGCCTCCAAGGAACCAATTTGCTTTTCAAGATAACTATATTGTGAACTCAAACTCTCAATCTGTTCAAACAAAAAGCTGTATTAATAAAGCTTCTCAAATATACACAAGATTCGACAATTTACATTAAGAATTACCTCTTTCTGGCTTTTAGCTAATTCCAACACCCAGTGTGCAATTGCATCTTCAGAGGCTTGGTATCTCTTTGCTGCATCAGCAATATGTTGGCTGATAGAGTTTAATTTTTCAGCCATAATGGCAAGCTCCCTGCTGGCATCTGTAACAGCTTCTTCTGACACTACAGCAGTACATATCGATCTGCCAATTTTACCA
This sequence comes from Fragaria vesca subsp. vesca, assembly GCF_000184155.1. Taxonomy (NCBI): domain Eukaryota; kingdom Viridiplantae; phylum Streptophyta; class Magnoliopsida; order Rosales; family Rosaceae; genus Fragaria; species Fragaria vesca. The sequence continues at coordinate 29,243,255 of NC_020495.1, read as the reverse complement.
CCACATTGCTTACTTCCACCACCACTCATTGTACCAGATATTTCAAATAGTGCACCATCAAGTGTGACCACCCGAAATTTGGGGTTTCCTCCATATGCAATACGTGCTGCCTAAAATTGGAAAAATACGTACATGTAAATCGCTGATTCTGTTTGTGCCAGAAAAGGATGATCAATAACTACAACTTCAAAAATTCTTGACAATTGTAAGAAATCAATGCACTAAAAAATAAAATTGCCCCTTGTGTTTAAATTGAATGAATGTTGACATAAGGATGGGACATATTAAAGAGCTAAAATGGCCCCAAGAGAGAAGCTAGCCATCTTAGTATATGGCAAACACTGCTTCAGCCAAAAAAATCTGCAGTTGTCATGTTTTTTGTGGAATCAAAATCTGAAAATAGAAAATGTAAAAGACAAACTTTTCACACTTAATAGAGTACCTAAATGGCAATTTATAAGTACCATGCGAGCAATCCAAACAAAGACTTAAGACAGCCAAAATTAAGCTCAAAGACAAAAGCAAGCACAAGTATACTTAGCAAAATAAAAAAAATTCATTAATTAAGTGAAAGTTAAAAATGGAGCCATTTGGTTCTGAAGTGATGCGCAATTGAACAGAGACCATAAGATCAATACATGCGGAAGACAGAACATACCTGATCCAGATCTTTAGCTACAACGGTATTCTTCAATGCTGCAAAGAAAGCAAATTTCATTCTCTGGTCCTCAACCCTAACTAGATCGAAAAGGCGTGGAACTCCTTCTGGCGTTCTTACATCCTCCTTCCTCACTGGTAGACAATCAGTTATCTTTTCCTGTGTAAATTTATATGAAGTCAGAGCTCCACTACACACAGATAAAAATGCAAGCACAAATCTACAATGTTTTGGAACTAAATTTTCCAAGATCTAAATGATGATATACAATTGTCGTGGCATCTTCAGTAAGAATTTAGTCCAAAACTTTTGTATGCGGCAACTCACTTCATGTTTCTATTTGGTGCATGTACGAAAAGCTAGCCTACGACAACTGAAATATTTCAGTTTTAATGAATCTGGCCTCCCACAGAAAAAAATACTCTTATTTTAAATGCCTAAGTAGGATTTAGGATTTTGCAGAAAACTGTAACATGTGACTCATACCATTATCATGAAATTAGCAACACCAAGATTCTCTCTTCGAAGTAGCTCAACACAAGCTATTGCTCCAGCAGTTGTTTCCACCACAATATTATCAAGTCCGGGGCAAGCTGATGATATGGCAACATCATATTGCTCTGCAAAGACAAACGTAATTTGCCAATAGGACTTAACTGCAGAAAAACTAAGCTGAGTGTACGTAAATAATGTGCGTACAGAAAAAAATTAATAAACAGATTAGAAAATAAATATAAACTATTGTTGTGATAAACACTTAAACATCACAGGCACATACGGCTTATACACCTTTACTCATATCGGGACAAAGCTGGAGCTAATCCAATTCCTAGAAACAGATGGATAGTTCACAGAGCATTGTGAAATCGAAACTTCCCCATATTCAACTCTTTTTCGAAAACAGTAGGAAACAATAACCCAGATGTATGTAAACAAAATTAAATGTAACATTTTGAAACCCGAACAGAGCAAAGTCATTAGTAACTAAACTTACATCTAAGCAAAGAACACTCACCATCAATAGCACCTAAATCTCCCAGTCGACCATGTATTCCCGGTATCTGGTTGGACAACTTAGCATGTAAAATTGCTTTCAAAAGTTTTCCCCTACTCTTTTCGGAATCCAGAAGATGCTTGAGTTCTGCAACCTTCTGTCTTGCAGCTTGTTCACAAGGTATGAGAGCTTCTTGTTCTTTGATATATTCCTGCAAGATTACCTTTTCTAACTGCATGCCTTTGCGCAAAGTACTAAGCAAAAGAAAGAACTAATGAAAATTCAGTTATGAAAAATAAGAACACAGACTTGTTCTGCTTTACGATACTTCGTCCTTTCAAACTCGCTCTTTTCTAGTTCACACCGCATTTTTGTAATGTCTGCAGTGTTTGTTTGTATCATTCCCAATATATCATCCATCTGCTTACGAGTGTCTTCAAAAGCTGCACGGCCAGCTTGATGCTGAAACAATCAAAAATTTCCTTCAGCCATATACTTAAAATCGTTCCCAACCTAAAGTGTACAAATTCTTCAATCCAAGGAGCAGAACAAAAAGAGCTCTCTTAGATATTAGACACAGGTAGAATGTCATTTAATACAATCTTCAAAAGAGAAGTAGACACTTAGCATACCAAGAGATGCATAGAAGCTTATAATTGAAACAGTCTCAATACGAATATAGCAATCTCACCTTTTCATCTAAAAGTTTGTGTTCAGCATATGCCACATCAAATTTCTTCCGGTGCTCAATCAGTTGTTTTTCCCAAGGTTCTAATCTGGAACGAACCATTGTAAGCTCACAGCGATATGTTTCAGTATCCCCTGCTTGCAAGAGGAGGAAAGGGTGTAACATATTAGAAAGCTGGCACCATGCAATGGAGACTTGATATGAATAGTCTTGGAAGTTTTAATAACTTCTAAAAAATTAGCATAGATCCACAACCAAAGATGAAACAGTATATATAGCAGAGATTGGTAAAAGTACATAAGCATTTACATCAATTAAGCAAACACTGCCATTAAACCATAAAGATGCAAACCAAAACCCATAAAACAAGCAAAATTTAATAGTAACGTATGCTAGCCTTCAAAAATCAATCTAAGTGCATCATAATGCAATCCATGAAATTTGTAGCTAGGTTAAAAGAAGTAACAAAACCAAAACCCTATAATTAATTGAATTTGCCAAAAAAAAAAATAATAATAATAATAATAGTTATTGAAATTGCAAAGAGAGAACCTTTGGAATCCTCAATAATTTCCTCCAGGACTTTTTCTTCATCCAACAAGAGTTTTCGCAGTTGGGGAATACTTTTCTCAAGTTCTGGGATCTGATTAGTCGAGTTCTCACAGTCCCTCTCTCTGTCATTAATCGATGATGAAACCTGTAGTTGAAGAGAAATGTTATGATTTGTATCTGTCTTAACTTCATGTAAAGAACGTATACATCTACCTTTTCAAGTTTTTCACCGAGTTTCTTGATCTTCTGCTCCACAAATTGCAGATTCACCAGGTATTTTGCACGCTCCCTTTCAAGGTGCTTAAATTCATCCTTATAGCTGTTGAGGGTATTATATAATTCCTGGTTCATTCCAATGAGAAGACAGAATTTAGTATGTCTTGACAATTGAATACTTTCACTGCATTTTCTGAAAGACAAAGTTAATCAAATTTTGTTGCCACAATCATGGTTTCTGGAATTCTGGCAACAGCAAATCCATGAAATACAAACCTCTTGCTGTTTCATATGTTTATCGTACACAGATTCAAGCTGCTTCAGTGCATTATTATGCTCCTGGATCTTCCCTCTGAAACGGTAACCAATATGCTGATTAGACACAAGTATTGAATCAACTCCATACTAGTAGTATCACAAAGTTTACCTATCATTGTTCAGATTTTCTTCTAAGCTGGCTATATTTTCCTGCAGATCCACCATTTTGGCAAAGGCATCTTTATGAGCCAATTTTGTGGCTTTCTCTTGCCACTTTAGAAGTGACAACTCTTTCAGCATGTAAGTTTCTGCTTCATTCTTCCGATCCTGTTTCGTAAGCAATGACATTTACCAAAACAAGGTCGATGGAATATAAAAGAGCTGTAAATCTACCAATGTAAAACTGTATGTACCTCCAAGCTGTCTCTTTCTTTCTCTGCCAGCTTCACCATTTGTACGACATCAGATCTTCTCTCATTGAGAGACTCAAGCCTAGGAGATCAATGAAAAGAATCATGTACAGTTGTTATGAAAATGGGACTCTATATCAAATAAACGCTGTATATATGTCCTCTGATAACTAAACACATAGCAAAATTGTCTCTTGTAACAAGAGTTCATAAGGACAAGACAATTCTTTTGAAAAAGAATGAAGTGCAAGTGGTTAGGTTTTCTTAAGTAAGGTAACTTTACATGAACATGTTTATTATCAACTTACTTTTTGCTGTTAGATAGCAATAATCATTCATCTTCTTTGTAAAACAGTCATACATGTGGAAGTTTTCTTTTACTGTTTCATTTCCAAGAAGGACTAACTAGCAAAGAAGAATGGTTGAAAGCAGAACATGGTGCAGATGGGCAGAAATAAAATGAAAGCTTTTCTATGAATCAGGAGCATACTTTTTATAAGATTCATCAATTTTTTCTATATATTTGTTGGTCCCAATAATGTCCTCAAGGTACTCAAGGAAACCTTCATCCTGAGATCCCTGAGCTTTTGGCTTCATGAGTGAAATCTGCTCCACTTCACCCTGATGAGTAACCAGAAGAACATTGTTAATATGGCTAGACAATCTGAACCAAACTTGATGAAGTGCATCTTAAATATCAAACCTGAAGAATCAAGAAGCGATTGTTGTCCAGGTCAACTCCTTTCCCTTTCAGTTTCGTGGTAACTTCAGTAAAGTTGCTTGAACGGTCATTGATGTAATACTTTGAGGAGTTGTCTCGATATGCTACCCTAGTGATTACAAAGTCACTTCCTGGAACAGCTTCAAACGTCCCATCGTCCTGTAACAATTGCAACCAAAACTCCTCAAATTTATCTTCAGTAAAGGCTGACCATTCATTCTTGTTTTATTTTCTTAAAATTCCAATCAGAAAAAGAAGAAGCAAAATGTTGATGATTACCAAATCAATGATCTCCTGGAAATGAACAGAAACTCCGGCACAATCCATATTCTGGCAATCGGTGGAGTTATGAATGAGCTCCGAAACTCTGTTAAGTCGCATCTACACAATCACACTGCACAAATTAGGAACATCAAAATGAATCGAAAAATCTGCTTAATCGGAATACCTGCTTAGCTCGCTTTCCGAATACAAACAGCATTGCATCTATGACATTGCTCTTCCCACTCCCATTAGGTCCAACAACTGCCGAAAAGCTCTGAATCCATAGCCAAAACACACAAGTAAATAAACCAACAGAAACGCATCAAAGTCTTCTAACAAAACCAACCCTAACCTTGTGGAAAGGACCAACGCGTTGTTCACCGGCGTAAGACTTGAAGTTCCTCATGACCATTTCCCTGATGAAAAGCCGAGGCTTCCTCGAGCCCAAGCCGTCGCTGATGAACTCGTCCGGCGCCGATTCCATTCCCAAACTAGAACTGTGTGAGTGTGTGGGTTGGATTTTCAATTTTAACAAACACAAAAAATATATATACTCTTTTTTTGAAATTAATGTATCTGTATTAAATTTGACCCCAACGCATTTTCAAACCGTCTGGGCGGGAGACATATTGTGAGAGCGGGATCCGAAAACCCTACTAGGGTTCATGTCTTTGACTGGTTCGAGTTTGAGTGAATTCGGCTTTTGCTCTTGGACCTAGTATAGCTATCTCTCTTCCCCTTTGGTCTGGGCTGGGAGTACGGTTTGGCTTTAGTGAGTTTGTTGTGGGCTGGCCTCATCATTCCAATTGTGCTTTGGATACAAGCTTTGTTGTTGTCTTGCGAAACAGATAGGTGCACCAATAAGGGTCTTAGGCGTCATACTTTTCAAGGCAATGGCTGTTTCTAGGGTTGGATAGAACTGGGATGAGTTTTATTGCATGTATGGATCTTAGGCATCATGTCTTTTCATCCTCTTTTTTTTTTTTTTCTGAATCAAATAGATAATTTCATGGCTAATTCATGACTAGAAGGTGCATACATCAAATTGTCTACTCATGATCATTAGTCTTGATGGCAACAAGAAATAACAAAATGACAGGGAACCCTCATTATGTATGCGCTCAGATAAACCTAGAATCTATGATTTCCAACTACTCATATCTAACCCTCATTTAATGATAATATCAGTCACTTGTGAACCTCAATTGGTGTATAACTAAGAAAAACCAAGAAACAAAAAGAAAAAATTATCAATCATTAGCATAAGCTAGGATAAAACAAGAAATCTAAGGGACTCCCTTGCCCTTACTGTATGGGCTAACCTCCTCCGCCCTTATCGGCAAGGAAACACACAGTAGAGGCACATCAAACTTCTTAGCATGACATGGTTTCTTGTTCTTGCTTCCAAACATCCAATCTTCCTCTTCTTGGTTTGTGTCAGGAGGGATAGTGGTGGGCTCTGGCCTTGCTCCCGTCATCACCCCTTCCTCGATCAGTGCGGCCTAGCATCTCGAGGTAGTTTGTGCGGCGGAGAAACTCGTTCTAGGTTTCTGCGGTAGTTTTGCAGCAGCGCCATATATAGTCCTTCAACCAAGCAAGCCACACAATTGAGCCGATGGCGGCGGAGTCCTTTGGAAAACGTTCATGTCGGTCGGGCCTCCAAGGTATTGTCACCAATAGTCGTTAGAGAAAATTATTCATAGATCTAATTGAAGATTAAAGAAGAACACAATGATGAACCCTATTTCAAATCCAATTCTCCTTTAACCCTAATTCAAATCCAATTCTTTCTAAGCCCTACTTCAAATTGAATTCCCCCTAAGCCCTAAATCTAAACTACCTCTTCGTATTCATACTCTAGGAGTAAAAAAAAAAAAATACTACTAACCTCGTTTGGAATGGGACCAAGGTTTGGATACCCTCGTGGCTTTTTGTTGTAAGTTTCTTTTTCTTCTACAAAAAAAAAAAAAAAAAAAGGGTTTAGTCACAGATGCTTGTGAGGGAACATAAATTTGATTGATGAGTGTCGATCAGTTGATAGTAGGTGGGAGAGTCGAGAGGAGATGAACGTGAAAGGAGGGGAGAAAAAGAAAACAACGATGTCTAGAAGCAAAAGCATATTAGATGAAAGAGAGACAATGGGGTTTATTTAAAATAGACCCTCTAACTGTCCCTAATATATCTCTTACTACCCCGAATAGACCTTCTTATTGTCCCTAATATATCCCCTACTGCCCCCTAATAGACCCTCATACTGTCTCCAATAAACCTCATATTGCACCCAATAGACCCCTACTACCCTAATAGACCCCCAACAGACCGCATACCTCCCCCCCCCCCCCCCCCCCGACGACACCTACTACTGCCCCCAATAGACCCTCGACTCCCTACTGCCCTCAATAGACCCTTATTGTCCCCAATAGACCCTTATTGCCCCCAATAGATCCCCTAGCTTTTGTCGGAGTCCAGTCAACGGTCGTTGAAACCTGGACAACGTCATCGGTCTTGAAATCCAATTATAGAATCGTTTTTTTCATAATAAACTCTTATAATGGTCTATTGTAGTTTATTTAATTTATTAAGGGTATAATTGTCTTTTTGTTGTATAAGTTGACTCTTGGGAATTTAAAAATATAATTGTCTTTTTGTTGTATAATTGTCTTTTTGTTAGTGCATGGGAATAAAAGTCTGAAAATTATGGCTAGTGAAAATTGTCTCTAAATTTTTCCTAATGTGTTTAGGAGTGGTTGATTTAGGTCTATAAAACCAAACTAAATCCTTGATCATGGAGTACAGACTCGACCCCAAACGCTGCAGCACCACCAGCACCTTAGCAGAAACCGTAGCTAGGCAACATTGCAAAACTCGTTACTGAAATCCTTATGCATGTTCCGGCTAGATCTCTGGTCCACTTCAAATGTGTCTCCAAGCATTGGCTCTCTCTTATCTCCGACCCTAAATTTGTCACCGTCACACACTTCGATTCCCAAACACTCTAGTCTTTGTTGTCTTTCCTTACACATCCGGGAAAAAGGGTTTCATCCCCATTCCTCTGGATGAAGATCATCATCGTGGGTCTGGTTCACCCTTGAATCCTCTGAATATCTTTCAACAACAAAATAATGATAAGATCAGAGTTATCCAGTAGTGCAACGGCCTCTTCTTATGCAATCTTTTGAATGCACACAAGTTTTTTGACCCCCCATATATTATTCTCAATCCCACAACCAACCAGTTCTCCACACTTAATCCTTCAGCTACTGCTGTTACTAACGATGTTGGTCAACAAGTAGAGCTACCCAACATCATCATCACTGCTTTGGCATTTGACCGTTCCAAATCACCTCACTACAAGGTCGTCTGCCTACGCACCATTGGCGGATTCACTAATCGGCTCCGGCGCTTCCACATACATGTTTATTCTTCTGAGACTCGAAGTTGGAGGCTTCTTGATTCTTCTTTCTCTTTAAATATTCGAATCCATTACATTGACGTTGTATTCCAAAATGGAGCAATGCATTGGGTAGGCCTGTATTGTGAGCTTTCATACTTTGACGTGGATGAAGAGCGTTTCGGTATTGTACCTGCTCATCCTCTCTCTATATAGAAAGAGATAATGATGAGTCCTGGGGAAGGTTCCTGTATAGAAATTTTCACGAGTCTGTTGACAAGCGACATTTGCATCTTATTGATATTTATCCCGATCGTAGGAGTAAATTTGAACTTCTGGAGATGGGAAATGACTACTGTGGTTGGTTTCTCAAGTACCTTGTTGACCTTGATCCCATATCCATCGTTTACCCCAGCCATCAGGTTCAGATTCTCTTTCTAGCTCAAGACCAAGTTGAAGAAGAGGAATGTTCATCTCTGTTGATTCACATACCTGGCAGTGTCTTTTCTTATAATCTCAAGAGTAAGACCGCCAGATCTTTTGACTTGGCTCCCATGCCCGGTGTTGATGATAGTATCTTACGAGTCGGATATCACAAGGAGGTCTATAAAAGTCATCATCGGTATATAGAAACATTGGCTTGTGTGTGATCGATGGAATTTAAATTTCTTTTTTTCATTATTATCTTCCTGCTACCATGTTATTTTTCTGTTGGTTGTGAGATGTTTGTATTGGAAATTACTTGTATTCCTCCTGCTTTTAGTATGGACTTTGGATCGATGATGAATTTTACCCTACCTCCCTGCTATATATGCGGTTACTGGCCTTTTAGGTTATTTATTGTTAACTTTCCTGTGTTTTACTTTGCACAATTTCAATCAGATGTACCTAGCTAGCCCTGTGTTTGATTGATTATAATTTAGCTCACACTGCGCGCAGAATGCAAACTAACTAACATAAAACATGGAGTGTTGAATATATCACAGTGATCGATGGGTCTGTTAGATGATTGCCTAATTTCTAGAAACAATGAGATAATGAGCGCTGCTTCTATTCGAATTGGCATATAAGAAAAACTCCCTTTTTTTTTTTTAAGGGGAATGAATAACTTCATTGATTAAACATCATTACAATCCTAAAAGAGTAACACCTCCACAGATGGAGGAATAACGGTAAAAAAATTATCATAATAAACAACCAACTTGGCTTCTCTAGCTAGAGTATGTGCTACTATGTTACCTTCCCTTCTGACATAACAAAGAATGACATAATCAGCTTGTTGTAGTAGCTGTACGTTTCAGATCTGATATCAAGAAACCTAAATCAGAATGGTCCATGGAATGACATGTGACTACATACACCAACTCTTGACAATCAGTTTCCACAATCAACGACACCAGGTGATCTGATAAGACATATTCCAACCCTTTAATCAGTGCTTAAAGTTCTGCATGCTGTATAGAGGCTGCATGAGGTAATGCCGAAAACCCCTAAGAAAGATTCCATTAGCATCCCGAAAAACACCCTCAATTCCTGTTAAACTATTGGGGTCATCAAAAGCAGCATCAACGTTAAGTTTGGCCATTCCACTTGGAGGTTTCTGCCAACCAACTCTGGACACCTAAATAGACACATTATTACTGACATGTGACTACATACACCAACTCTTGACAACCTTACAGTGATCATTAAAAACTCCCTATTAAACATACAACTGGCCGGTAATTAATCAAAACAATGAGATAAAAGAAAATAAATAACTGTTCTAAAAATTAAATTGCCGTGTTGCTCGGAGTTGTGAGCAATTTTGGGTCTTCAGGCCACTGGACAAGTCAGGAATTATATATGGAGGAAGATTTGGAGTTCTAACGTACGTACGTGCCACCCAAAGTTTGGGCTTTTATTTGGAGAGTATTGAAGCAAATCCTACCAACAAGAGAAGAACTGTCCAACAAGCATGTAGCTGCTAGCTAGCTAGCGATGGAGGATGTCAATTGTTGTTCTATCTGTAGAAGGGAACTGAAGTTGAAACTGGGTTGCATGCCTATACATGGTTACAGCCCGAAATCAGGCATCTATGGAGTTGTGGGATTGGATAAGCGAGATGTTGAACAGTATAAATTAAGCAAAGGGACGTGGAAATCTTCTTCATGTGCATGTACTTCGCTTATTTTTTTTCCAAGGTTGAAGGTCCCAGTACATTCAACAACACAACTACCAAACTGCAGACTATGCATTCAACGTGCGACACGAAATCACATTCAAGTTCGAGACAAGATTAAGAAAGCAAAGGAAGTTTTCTTTAATTTTATGCATTTAGAAACCACCCAGTGGACATATACACAAACTAATGCATTCTTATCAAGAGTGGAAGTAATGCATTCTTATCATTGTTGCCACTGCCTCGGACTTTTTCTTAACCAAATTAATGTGCATAAAATTATTTTGATTCGATCAATAGAGTTTAACTGCATAGAATTTTGTTTGGATTAAAGCTGTCACATGGAACAATTGGATAAAGCGGCACAAACATATCATGGAAAATAGTAAATGCATGCATGGATTTCATGCAATTATCATTTGGCATGTTCACAACCCTAAACCCTAAACTTGGTGATTGACTCGTTCACAACCCCTAAACCCTAAACTTGGTGATTGACTCGTTTACATATGGGAAAATGCTCATTAGCCTTAAATTTGAAGATTTTTTCCCACTAACAAAATCAGAATCTAAAATCCCCATCAACTCTATAAACTCTACTAAAATTTTTAACTTTTAGTGGTTTTTCCCTGACCAAGTTACCCTTATATTATATATATATATATATATATATATATATATATATATATATACGACGACGTACGTACGACGACGGACGGACCGGTACCGGTACCGTAACCGTTAACCGTTAACGGTACGGTACGGTACGGTACGTACTACTACTACTACTTACTTATTATATAATAATACTACTACTACTACACACACACTACGTAGACAACAACGACTACACGACTACTAACCTAACTAACGTAAACGTTAACGTAACGTAACGGTACGGTACGTTACTTACTACTACTACTACTAACTAACTAACGTACTTACTAACTATACTACTACTACTACTACTACTACTACTACTACTACTACTCACTCTCTTCTCTCTCTCTCTCTCTCTCTCTCTCTCTCTCTCTCTCTCTCTCTCTCTCTCTCTCTCTCTCTCTGGACCTAGATCGACTGGACTCACCCCACATACGGTGTCCACCGTCCTCCTTCTCACCGGCCTAGTCGGCGGTGGCGGGGAAGAAGCTTTCATAGCCCAACGACGGGTTGTGGAAGCCAATCTAGTTTTCCATCGTCGATCAATGTTTGGTTCTACTCCGTCGTCATTCAGAGGTTGGCCCGACGAGGCTCAGTTTGAATCTGTTGTCAAAGTGATGATTCTCATTCATCGTCAACGACAAGTCAAGGTCGTCCACCGCCGACTGCAAGATGATGTGACGTCTACGATTTGATGTCTTCCGATCCACCGCCGACTGAGAATCGACATCGATCGTCCACCACTACCAACGAGTTCAACCACTACCTCTTGGCCTAGAAACGGCGATCTCTCTCTCTCTCTCTTTTTTGGTCTTTTTTTCTATTGTTTTTGGTGCTTTTCTATAAGGATCAATTGGCTATGTTTTATGGTGAGGTGAGAGACACTTATACATGAAATTGTGTTCTCCTTGAAATTGTGCTTTCGGATATTGCGCTTGTCTTGATTTGGTACATTTTTCATTATGTTAATCTTATGATAGTGAGCTTTCTTATTATCAATGTGAATGCTCGATGTGCTCCCTATATACTTGGCACACGATAATGTCTTCTCTTCTTTTTCAGAAGTAAAAGGTTTCTTCTTTAATTTATTTGCGGGTTCCACATTTTTTTAAATGGCTTTTTCAGAAAATGGCTCTAATGGACCTCTTATTGCTCTTAATAGACCTCTTATTGCCACTAATTGACCCTTTGACATACCCCATACTGCCCCTAGTAGCTAGACTCCCTACTGCCCCTAATAGAACCCCTATTGCCCCCAATAGAACCCGCCACAGACCTCATATTGCCCCTAACAGACCTCATACTGCCTCCAATACGACCCCCCCCCCCCCCCC
>NC_020495.1:29227278-29228240 GCF_000184155.1 Fragaria vesca subsp. vesca | reverse complement strand
ACCTCATACTGCCTCCAATACGACCCCCCCCCCCCCCCCAACCCACGACCCCTTATTGGGTTATATTCTAGTATATATGCATAGATTATATTGTGATCAAGTGACATTGTAATGTTGAAATATGATTTATCGATTGTGTTTTGTTTGGTTGTTGTTGTGTGCTATTACTCTTTTTGAGAAGGTGTGGTAGCATATTGAGGTTGAAATGTGTTAATGTAAGAGAGTAATATGGAAGGTATCTCTGTTGAGTTGGTTAGGACTCGTTGAATGCTTTAGGTCTGAGGACTTGTACCTTAGTGGTGGTTGTGTACATTAGTTGTGATAGTGTGTCTTAGTGGCGGTTGTGTGCATTAGTTGTGATCGTGTGCCTTAGTGGTGATTTGATGCCTTAGTGATGGTGATAGTAAACCGAGAACCAAGCTTTGGCCGGGTGATTGGTTACTGTCAGTTTAGAGCTCTAATATGTCTGTCGGTACTTCATAAGGGATGATAAATGTTGTTGAACCTATAAGTACGTGTTTGTATAAATACTTCTTGGGGGATGACTAAGTGTTGTTGAACCTATGAGTACGTGTTTGTGAAGGTGTATTAGTATTTTATGGGGATGACTAAGTGTTGTTAAACTCTTAAGTATATGTTTGGGGAAATGGTCGTGTGATGTCCTTTGAGTGTGAAATTGTAATTGATTGACTATGTTCTGAATTTACTCATACGGGCTGTAAAGCTTATCGGGTTGTTGTTTTATAAGCTGGTGCATCAAATCCATGGTGTAGGGGTTTGATTTTGCAGGTGAGAACTAAACAGGATTGGGATGTAGGATTTTAAGAGTTGTTAATTCCTAGAAGTTAGACTTTTTTGTTTATTATTTTGTTCGGATTGAGTAAGCTTTTTAGAATGTAAACTTCGGAATGTAATATTTGACTCAAGATTTGGGTCTAAATTGACAGTTGAAATTTGTATTT
>NC_020495.1:29208071-29226270 GCF_000184155.1 Fragaria vesca subsp. vesca | reverse complement strand
GCTTGATATAATAAAAAAGAGGGTACAATGGTAATCTAAGCAAATAAAAGAGTTTCAGTTTTTGGAGAAAACTGATTTGTAGTTATTGTTCTCCCACGTTAAATAGATTGTGTGGAAGACGCATTCGTGAACGAAGTAGGGTTCTAAAAAATGGCCTAGGCGGCCGCCTGGGCGCCCGGAGGAGGGTTGTCGTCCTGATTTTAGGCAAATCGGCTAGTGTAGGCGGCCAGCCGTTTTTTGGCCGCCTGGGCGGACAAAAAACTTCTTTTTTTTTTTCTATGTTAAAAAAAAAAACTAATCTACCTTGAGTCGCTAACAACCTCCCTCTATTCTCTCTTCTCAGTCTCTCTGCTCTCTCGGTCTCTCCTCTCTTCGTCAGTTCGTCTCTCATCTCAGTCATCATCTGTGACATCTGTCTCTCGGTCTCTCCTATCTCTATCTCTCGGTCTCTCTCCTCTCTATCTCTATTCTCTCCTCTCTCGTCCGGTCGTCCCCTCTAGTCTCTCTTTCTTCTCTCAGAGTCTCACTCTCTCGTCGATGATACACGGAGGCAAGCGGCAACGCACGGAGTCAAGCGGCGACGCCTGGCGGCAAGCGGCGTCGCACAACGGCAAAGCGCTCTCATCCCAATCCCAACAATTCACTCTTCACCGGTCTTCAGGAGTTCAAGTTAGTTCATTGAATTTGAACTTGATAATTGGTAATTGGTGAATGGTGATTGTGTAATTGATGAATGATGAATGATGAGTGATGTCTTGTTAATTTGATTGAGTTGCTGAGTTGCAGCAGTTGCTAAGTTGATGAGTGATGAATGATTGTATTTAGAATTTGGTAATTGCTAAGTTGCTGATTTGCTGCTATTATTACTTGTTAGACTGAGTCATTGAATTGCTGAGTTGTTGAATCTATTAACTGTGAGTCTGTCATTGATTACAAAATATGTACAGGCAACTATGGCAGGCACTACTTCTTCCTCTGCATCTAATCTAGTTCCGGAGCTGAATAGCCAGAATAGGTCAGTCTTGAAAGAGTTGAAGGCTAATTCAATTGATATCGGTTGGGAATATGCAGTGTATGCTGATCTTACAAATCCAGATAGATTGAAGTGTTTGTTGTGTAATAAAGTAGTAAGTGGTGGAATAAATTGAATCAAACAGCATATTGCAAACATCAAGGGGAATGTTCACGGTTGTAAGAAGAGTTCGGATGAGGACAAAGCCAAATGTATCAAAGCTATTGAAGATGGGCGAAATAAGAAGAGGCAAAAGATTATCTTTGAAGAAGAATTGAGGCAAGAAGTTGTTATTGAAGAAGATGAAAGGGAAGAGGATGGATCAAGTCATGAGACAAGAAGAAAGAGGCGCTTTCTTGGACCTATGGACCGTTATGCATCCACCATTGATCCCGATTCTTCATTGGATGGAAGCAAGAAGATGAAGCAACAAAATATCAATGATTCACTTTTCAAGGAAAGAACACATAATGTGCGTCAATATTTGGCTAGATGGGTGTATGAAGCCGGCCTTCCTTTCCATGCCATTAAGAATGATAGCTTTAAGAGGTTTGTGGAAGCGGTTGGGCAATTTGGCCCGAGTTACAAACCACCAACCCAATACCAATTAAGGGAGCCATTGTTGAAGGAAGAGGTGGAGAGAACTAAGGGCTTATTAAAGAGGCAAGAAGAGGAGTGGGCAAAGAATGGTTGCTCTATCATGACCGATGCATGGAGTGACCGGAAAAGAAGAAGTATCATGAACTTGTGTGTTAATTGTGCGGAAAGGACAACCTTTCTTTCTTCTAAGAAAGCATCGGATGAGTCACACACCGGAAAATATATTTTTGAATATGTAGCCAAGTGCATTGAAGGAATTGGGCCACAAAATGTTGTTCAAGTGGTAACGGATAATGCTTCAAATAACATGGCGGCGGGAGATTTGTTAAAGTTGAAGAGGCCAACAATATTTTCGACTTCTTGTGCAACTCACACCATCAATCTTATGCTTCAAGGAATTGGCACCCAACCTAAATTCAAGAATGTGATTGACAAAGCAAAGAGTTTCACCATCTACATTTATGCACATCACAAGACTTTGCACTTGATGAGAAAGTATACAAAGAAAAGAGACATAGTGAGGCCGGGAGTCACAAGATTTGTAACCGCTTTCCTTACTTTACAAAGCTTGATGGAGAAGAAGATTGAGTTGAGATCTATGATTACTAGTGGTGAGTGGAGTGAAAGCAAAGCATGCAAAGAGTGCAAAGAGGAAGGCAGCTACGAGTATTGCTTTGAGTCCTTTTTTTTGGAATGGAGTAAATCATTGCTTGAAGGTTTTTTCCCCTTTAGTCAAGGTGTTTCGCCTTGTTGATGGGGATCGGAAGCCATCAATGGGTTTTGTGTATGGAGAGCTACAAAAAGCTAGAGAAGAGATTAAGAAGATATACAAAAATCAAGAAGCTCACTATCGTCCAATCCTTGACATTGTTGATGGCAAAGCCAGTGAACGACTTGATAGTCCATTGCATTTAGTGGGACACCTCTTGAACCCTTATTACACATATGTTGATCCAAGCATTGTAAATGATGGAGTTGTCATGGATGGGTTTATTGAATGTGTAGAAAAGTTCTTTGGTGATGATCTTGACATTCAAGATAAGGTGACAAATATAGAATTGCACAAGTACTTGAATAAAGAGGGTTCATTTGGAAAACCTATCGCTTTGAAGGGATGCTCACAAGATAATGAAAATTATAATCCGGGTAAGAAAACTTCATAAATTTTTTATTTTGTCATTAGAATTGTTTGCTTTTGTAGTTTTGACTAATTAATAATGTTGTTGGCTTTCTATGTTTTTGTAGTTGGTTTGTGGAATATTTATGGAAATCAAGTACCAAATTTGCAAACTTTGGCTAAAAGAATACTTAGTTTGACAACAAGTTCATCCGGATGTGAAAGAAATTGGAGCGCTTTTGAGGGGGTAATTATTTGCTTAATTTATATAGTTTTGCACTCATAGTCTCATAATATTTATGATAATTTACTCTCTTTTTTTATTCTTAATTTAGATTCATATAAAAAAAGAAATAGACTTGATGCAACAAGGTTGAACAATTTAGTCTATGTCCAATTCAATGCCAAGATTCTCAACAAAAAGAAAAGAGAGAGAGAGAAAAATGTGGATGTTCTTCTTGCTAGTGAAGCTACTAATGCACAAGGTTGGATTGTTGATGGTGGTGATGAGGATATTTTGTCCGATGTCACTAATGAAATGGGTGGAAATGATTTAGGAGTGGATAGTGGCTTAGAGCCTAGGAGAAGTTCTAGGATTCAAGAAATAAGAGAACTTGAAGAAGATTTTGATTCGGATGAAGAGGAAGAAGAAATTATGGATTTTGAGTTTGACTCCGAAACCGAAGAAGTACTTGAAGGATATGGAGAAGAAGAATTAGAGGAGTAGGCTTGCAAGAATGTATTTTTCTTTATTTGAATTGTTTTTTAGACATTGTTGCCTACTTGCCTAGTTGATGAATTGTGTTTTTAATTTTTGGATTTTCCTAAGGACATTGTTGTTGAAATGTTGAATTGTATTTCTTATTTTCATAAGAACATTGTTGTTAGTACATTTTTAAGGACATATGTTATGTATTTTCATTATTTTCATCATTATATGTTGTTTTTTTCATTATTTTCAGCATTATATGTTTTTTTTTCATTATTTTTAGACATTATAATACCTATTTAACTATTTTTAATTGTATTTATATAATTATTTGTTATTAAAAAATAAAATAAATGTAAAGATACAAATCCGATTAATCCCCGATTAATCTTTTGGGCGCTGTCCGCCCGATTAGCGCCTAGCGTTTTTTAGAACCTTGGAACGAAGGGAAAAACGTGAAACAACAGGAGAAGTTTCATTCGCGGGCGCTCCATTTGGCAGACGGCCGCCATGATGGCAGGGAAGAAGACGATGCCTGGATTGGAGTTACAATTCAATTTGTTTAATGATATGGTTTTGAAGTGAAAGATGAATGTTTTCTGTTTGTGGTTTTATTGCTGTAATATATTATATACGCATAAAGAGTTTGTTAATATGTTTCATTATGTGAATCAGATTTGCATGTATCAGATATGCGTAAGTTTCAAACTTGCAGTTGCAATTTATAATATACCTTCAATTTGTTTTTTTTTTGTTGTTGGTTCATATATATCAGCCATTATTCTACTTCTGTTATGAGACATATGGCTGAGACTTTATTTTTCCAATTCTAGTACATACACCTCTTATTCTCAGGTTTGGGATTTGTATAATTTGAGAGATTAATCACTATGTGTTACTGCATATACCTTCACCCTTTCTTTCTTTCTTTCTTTTTGTTCTTTTGTGCAACAGCTGTAGAAGTTGACATCAGTAGAATAGAACGGGGGAAGATAGACGATGATATTGATATTTGTTCATTTGAGAAGATTCTTGGCTATGTTTCACTACAAAGATGTTAGAAAAATTAATTTGGTGCAGTGAATAGTTTATAATTCTTTTAGTAATTATGATCAGAAACAAATATATATGTTCTTGATTATCAGAACAATCGACTCTCTCTACACTAGTACTAATCTCTCAAGTCCAGTATTGGAGAGGACAGAAAAATTATGGTCAGCTTTCTTCGTTTGGTGAAGTGTTTGGCTTGCTAAATCCCGTTATGTTTTTCCAAAGAGGGTGCCATAAATTTCAATTGATCTGTTGATGCACAATTCAAATCCATTGTGACTTTTTGTGGCTTATGTTGGTATAATTACTCTTACTTGGTCACGTATTGATTAATTGACGAGATTCAATCCATGACAGGGTAATTTGTGTATTGTGAAATAATAAGTTTTAACGTAGGAACTAAACGCACGTGTGAGCGTAACTCTTTTTAAATCCCGTGTAATTTGTGTATTGTGGAATAATATTGCTGACAAAAACAAATTGATATACACTGCTTGAAGGAAAGACCATGAACTCGAGAACATGTAAACAAAGGATGAAGTAAATAAGAAAATAAAGAAACTAAATAAACCCTAGTGTCAGAGAGAAAAACAAAACAAAACAAATTGATAGTCCTAAATATACGACTGGAACGGCCGGATGCATCATGATCTGAATTAAAGAAACACAAAGACATGCGCGCATCAAATTTAATAGTTTGGAGCGAGTGTAAGAATGGCATCTCCAACTGAAAGAAAAATCTTGTCCTTTCCGATTAAATCAGGAAACTCGGATGCATGAATCTTGTCGATCACCACTGTGCCCGGATTTGCTAAAGCTAGCTGCAGTCAATTAATTTACTAAATTATTAATAACACACAAGATTAATTTGATATCTTAATTAGGCTTTTGTTTTTAGGTAAATTGAAACCTTATAAATCAAATTCTATTAGTGCGTTTTGTTAGGAGTATACCTGAATATCCCTCTTCTGAAGACTTCTATATAGCTCTTCCAATGCATGGATCCCACTAGTGTCAATATCTGTAACAGCTGCAAGATGGAAAAGAAGTTCTACTTGAATAATTGATCATCATGTACTTGATGCTTAACTTCTACAATTAAACTGTAATGTATCATTATCATTCACTTACGTGACATTTCCACAATTAAGTAGTTGATTTTGGGTAGACACTTTTGGTTTAGCTCTGCTTCTTCGTCTGTTACCCATCTCAAAATTCTGCAGCAAAAATTAGCTAGGGTTAAACAGTCACCGACGAGTTATCATTTGGTTTGTATATGTTAATTCCATATAATTATGTATATACCTCTCCTTGACATAGTTGGAGTTGGAGAAGTAAATTGCAGAGTCCACCCTAACAATGAGAACACCAGGAATCTGACTAGCTTCGGGATACTGCTGGACATTTCTGTAAACCTTTGTTCTAGGGATCCTTCCCAGCAACGCAGTTCGTGGCCTTGTTACTTGTAAGAGAATTTTGGCAAAGGAGATGGAGACTGCAATTAAAAGACCGATCTCGACGGAGATGAAGACGACACCAAAGAACGCTCCCATGCATGCGACGAAATCAAGTTTGTCAATCTTCCATATCAATTTCATTGCCTCAATATCGATCAGTCCTAACACGGCGGAGATAATGATGGAAGCAAGAATGGCGTTGGGGGTGTACTTGAACAACGGTGTGATGAATACCAAGGTGAGAAGGACAACAATGGACATGACGATGTTGGAGACGGCGGTGTGGCAGCCGGCCATGTAGTTTACGGCAGAGCGAGAGAAGGAGCCGGTAGCAACGTAGCATGATGTCATTGAGCCAATAATGTTCATTGTTCCCATTGCTACCATTTCTTTGTTTCCATCAATCTGATAGTCCTTCATACCAGCAAATGTTCTTCCAATTGCTATAGCTTCCTGCATATATCGAATACAAACCGTATATGAATATTAATTGTTCTAAAAGCATGATAATATTGTTATTAGTTTGCATGTATACATATATCCTATGTACTTTGTATGTGAATAAAATGTCATAACTGCCCTCAAAATTAAAATTAAAAGTATATATAGTATGGGGTCGTCTATGGTACTTACATGTATCCCATATCCTCATTTTACAACAATCTGTAAAAAAAAAATTACCATTTATTTGAACCAAATTTACAACATTGGTAACAAATTTACCACATTATCTACACATTTATATATAATTGAACCAGATTACTATATATCCATAACAATTTGTTCATAAACTTGTAAAAATTCATAAATTGAGTAATTACCGCTAGTAGAACTACATGACTCAATTTACTTTAATGACAACAAAATTGTTGTCATATCAATAAATATAGGTATCACATACATGTAGGTATCTAAGAAAATTCCTATATATATAGTATTGGATATAAGTGATATAATTCTCTTGTTCGAGTCCATTGCCCAAAACAAATTAGCGCTTGCATATGTCCAAACAATCCTAATTGAATTTTCTTGCTCTATTACTCTAAAAAGATAAACTATACGGAAAATTCGATGCAAGAAACTATATTAAACCAATATAGATTAATTTTCATGGAAATTAATGAGATCTACGGAAAACTTATTCTTGGTTGACTACTACACGATGTCCGATATATTTGGTTGTTATTTTCTGGAGATATCGAGAGATGATCGATATTTGAGAAGCGATTTAAGAACTAAATTTTGAGAGATTAAGTTGGAATATTCAAGTATATATAGTCAGAACTGAAATTGCTTACTGTTAAGGCTATCATGCCAGCCACAACACCAATCCTAAAGCCTTTAGCAAGGAAATCTCCAGAGAAGTGAATTTGATCAGCAGAAGGTGGATTGACGCCCTGTCTAATATAACTCACCTGGAATATTATTGACATATATGAAGTTTCACTGTTAGCATAAGGTGACTTAGTATATATTAAGTACAATCACTGCAGATCGAATTAGTTCACTTACAATTGCAACACCTTGCTTGTCTGCTCGGGTAATAAACACGAAGAAAGTAGAAAGGATGACAGAGACCAAAGGTGCAATTGCAGGCACCCAAAAGTATTTCTTGTTCTTTATTTTTCCCTACAAGAATTATCAGTGAATATAATTAGTAAATTTTCAGGTGGAAACTTAATAACAATGTTCTTTTGTAAAACAACTGGGAAGATGTTATTAACTAACTTAATTAGACTTACGATGTATTTGGCGATGATAAGAAAGGCCAAGAATGAGACTCCTATTAGTATAGTCTCCCAGTTCCACTGCAGCGAATTTGTGACAACAAATTAGTTCATTAACACGTACTATTATTCGCAACTTATTGAGTTATATATGATAGATTTTAATTAATTTGAAGATTGTTACGATCCTCATAGAGATCGAGCACAAATAAAATAAGGAGGATATTAGATCAAACCAGTACGTAGTATATCATACGTACACTAACAAATGAAGCTTATATAGCTGCATAAGATTACAACTAAAAAAGAATTGGGTCTTAAAAAACGAATTAACTAGGAAACTAAAACTTTACCCCATGATGTGCTGAAGAAAAGACTGAACGCAAGACTGAAACGATGTCTGTCTTCTTAGTAAAAACTTTGATGCCAAACAATCCCTTAAGCTGTTGAAGGGCAATGGTAATGGCAGCTCCAGCCATAAACCCAATAATGGCAGCATGAGAGAGGAAGTCAATCAAGAAACCCAATCTGAAAATAAACCGTGCATAACCCTCCTTATTTAACACCATACATGGCCTGATGGCCACGAGCACTAATATATAGTTAAGTTAATTACAAGTTGACAAAACTAATACCTGCAAAACCCTAATGTGAATTGTGTGACTCCGGCGAAGAAGGTAGCCGTGAAAGCAAGGCGTTTATACGCGACTAAATCTTTAGAGCTAACCTCTTCCTGAAGCAGAGTCCCAAGCAGCAGTGACACCACCGCCACCGGTCCGATTGCAATATCTCTTGAGCTGCCCATGAAGGCATAGATCAGAGGTGGTACAAAGCTAGAGTCTGCACATGAATATAATGTTGTATTATTAAGCAAACATATATAATCACTGACACCTACATATATATAATTGAACGTCTCTTCTTAATTGAAGACAACTTACATAACCCATTTTCCGCAGGCAGACCAGCAAGCTTTGCGTATCCAATATCCTAATTCATAAAATCAATTATATATATGAGATCAATGGGAACAGATCCAGTTCCCTTCAAGTCTTCAAGAGCTAAGGTTCAAGTTAAACATGGAGCAATAGTAAATAGTAGCTAGGTACGTACCTGAGGAATACAAAGACTTGCTATAGTAAGTCCAGCAATCACGTCACCTCTGAGCTTAGCAAGATTGTAGTCCCTAGACCATCTGAAAAATGGAAAAAGCGCTTCGATGCCGAGCACAAGCTTCCTAGAGTTGGATTGGTCTTTGAAAGAACGCAAAGGCTGATCGGAAAAGAAAGTCTCCTTCACGGCGGCAGTGAATTCCTTGAAGATGCTTAGCTTGGGAGGCAGTCCAACTTTGTGAGCAACATACGGCTGTGTCACCCGGCTCGAAGATCGGCCGCTACTGATCTTGTCTGGTGCAGCTGCCTCCTTCTCATCTCCCACATTATCGAAGTCGCTGATACGCCTACTCATTCTGGTAATGAAATGAGATTGACCAGTGCTATGGTTATTACTCAAAAAAGAGACACAAACAAGAAGAAGATCGAAGCCAAATGCTAATATGATATGATTTAGATGATGATGACCTAGCTAGTTAGTTCTTAAGAAAATACAATAGAGAAGAATATAGATATGGTTAGTACCTCGAGAGAAAAATATAATGAAACTCTAGAGTTGTATTCTTTTGAAAGTGATGAAGAATTATGGAAGCTACTGCATGCTTACTTATAGCTTTGTAAGAGTAATGCCAAGTCAAACTCAAAACCTCTAGAAGTATATACCAAAATGTTCAAGAGCTATGATTCAGGGATTTTGCCTCTTACCCAGTTTAGAAGTCATTAATAGAAGTCAACACTTAAACAATTATTGGCTTTTTTATACGACCGTTGACTTGACACATACAAAAGAGAGAGAGAGAGAGAGCACCAACTAGCTAATTGCATGCGCTGTTAATCTGATCCTTTGAATACATACATCCATATATATATATAAATATATATATATATATATATCCACACAATGCTGATTAGGTGCGGACGTCCGCACCAAAATTTTGATACGGATTTCCATTTTTACACCATTTTTCGATCGAATTTCCTCATCTCCACCGCCTAGTATCTAGATAATATTGTGTATATCATCTTTGCAAAATTTCAGCCAATTTGGTGATCGTTAAGGCCCTCAAACTCGAAAAACAAATGGACGGACTGAATTCTGTCTGGTTGTGTTCATACCAGAAAAACTCGAGTTTGAGGGCCTTAATAATCACCAAATTGGCTGAAATTTTGCAGAGATGATCTACACAATATTATCTAGATACTAGACGGTGGAGATGAGGAAATTTAATCGAAAAGTGGTGCAAAAATAGAAATCCGCACCAAAATCATTGGTGCGGACGTCCGCATCTAATCAGCATTGTATATCCATATATATATATATATATCATGTGGATGTAGTTTTCTCATGTATCATGTGGATGTACATATGCCCTCATATACTTATATTGAGAGATCAAGATTTCATAAAAATATCGAATGAAATTACCGGAATTTGATCATTTAAAAGTTATGAATTCAAATCATATTACATATCGTTGTGTGTCACATTGTCCATAAATACCCATACAAGTCCAAGTTTAACCCGATCTAGTTTTTAATAACTTTATTTTTAGTAATCGATCGGTAACATTTTAGACTTTTCCGTAAACAAACTCAAAGCATACATATAGGCATCACTGTCAAAAGCTAGCAATATATACAATTACCTCACATCCAACTTTTAGTGGTTGTGCATTTTACGTTTTATCAGTCTTGATCATAACTTTAAATCTTACAAATATAACAAGTCAACAATAGAAGCTCAGACTAACGGCAGAAATGGGTCGACAGAAATATAGACAATAAGAACATGTAGTTGGTGATTGTGGTCTGTACGTCTCACTTCCTTTCACACACATAGCATAGGCACACTTGTGTTGGCTTTTTGAGCTTCGTAAGACCGACCACCATTCATGCATGGTGGTGTTCGATCTTCTCCATATAACCCAGATTAATTATAGTCCAGTTTATCAATTTTCAATCAACAAAATCAAAATTAAAATTCGCAACACCATTAGGAAAAACATATATGAATATTTCCAAACCCCTATTCAAAAAGAAAAAGTATATATCTGAATAGTTAATTCAATTACTCTGAGAATATATGCTTAGTAACGAACTTGTTTAAAAAGAAGAACAAGAAAAGATGGGATATTTTAGAAGTAAATGCTAACCTTAATTTAACTTGAAGATGAATTGATCGAAAGTGTTGACCCTCAATCTGTTCTGGACTTGAAAGCTGGAAAACTTATATGATTACAGTACGTATCTGAATATATACATAACTGAGATGTTCAACTGATCGATATATACAGCAGTACAAGTAATCATATTCGATCTGTTTCAAGATATATAAGAGAATTGCGTAGAACTTTTGGTATTGGTGTTAACCATTTGTGGTTTTTCTTTCCTTCTGATCCATATCAACAAAATATATAGGCCGGTATAAGCCTACAACAGAGTTAAGACAAGTCTTGCTAATTTGTTCGCTTTCATATTTATCATGGTCAAAAATGCTCTAGTCTTGGGTCCATGTATATATGTCCTCGTTAGGATGATCTGATGTTGAACATGATCGACAAGTTTAGCATTTGTAGCATCGATCGGTTTGTCATCTATAATATATACGCACTCTTAGAAAATTAATTTTCATTGAGATTTTCAGGAACTTTCTATGCAGTTACACACAATTTAAACATCAATTAAGAAAATTAAATTAACCACTAGCTAGGTACTATTCCATGTCATATATGTATATATAACGCCATTGCTTGTTTCTTATTATTTTGAGTATTTATGTACGTAATATGGCTCTTTGGTTCACCACGGGCGTCAGCCTCAGCCTCATCCTCAAGAGCAGCCAGCCTAATGTGCAGACCTGTATATACAGGGGCGGATCCAGAAATTGAAACTAGGTGGGACTTACTTTCCACCACAGACAAAAAAAAAAAATGACGGTGCGAGTACTGTAATTTAGATATTGAAATGAAAAATACACCCAGAAACATGAGGATGTAGTGAGCCTTTACCTCTCAAAAATGTATTATATAAAACAATATTAGATGTGACACACAAGAAGGTAGGTAAACATGTCAAACGCAATACAAAATATGTCGATGTAAAACCTCTCTACTAACTATATATAGAAAGCAATAACATGTTCTTTTATCAAAATTCGTCAACCAACTAACAACCTTGATTTAATTTTGCTCCAATCTTAATTTTGGTAACTATAATCAAACAATATTAAATACTCACATACAATTAAGATAAAGAGTAATTAGGTGGTAAGTAAGAGAGAGAATGAGAACGACAAATTGGATGGGATGGAACTCACGGAAGAGTGAAGAACTTGTAGAGATATATATCTCTCAGTGAGTGAAACCTAGGCTGAACATAACATTCAATATATAATTTTTTTTATAAGCTAATAACTACATGTAGTAATTTTTTTCCCCAAACAATTTGAGTGGGACTTGAGTCCCAGGCCAGGAAAGCCTAGATCCGCCCCTGCTGTATATATGAGATGGATCGGAGTATATAATTATATTATATGCACGCCAAAAAGATAGAAGAAATAACATCGATCGGTGAAACTAGTGAAAAATAGAAAGGTAATCGTTCAATTTCAGAAAAAAAACACTTAATAATATATATTAGACCTATATATATATAATTAGGGTATTGGATTTTGGGTTTCGGTTAGACCTATATATTTAGGGTTTAGGGTTTTGGTTATTTCACAAACTAGATTAGAAATTAGTGACAGGTTAGATATTAAAAAAATTACAAAAAATCCTGTAGTCATGCGCGCACCTAATTCATCCGCAGTTGTCAACTTTACGTCGTAGGAAAATTTTTGCATATTTGCTTTTAGTTGAGGTGGGCAAAAGAACAATATGGCGGGTTTAGCCGTAGTCTTGATCCTGTTCAATAGACTTCCAATAATGTGATTGAGACAAAATATAAATTTGGATTCTGAGTAATTGCAGAATAGTATAAATTATTATATTCTCCACTGTTGCTACAGAAATTTACGTTGTTATTGTCTCTACTCCTCAATCGTACACATAAGTTTATCTCGTTGCATTTGGTTCTCTCGATCATCGAAACGGGAAATAGACATAACTTACCGAGATCGATATTGACAATCTAACCTCGCTCTCGCATATATCATCCTCTTTTTGTTATTGCGCATGTAACACACATCATGCATGTATGCACATGATGCTATATATATATATATATATAAAATCAATATATGCCAATCACATCTAGCTAGCTAGCTTGGACATTTTAATAAATTAATTTGTATATGTCACACTATGTACACCTCCATATATACATGTTGCCACATTTTCGCGTTAAAAAGAATTCCAAGTGTTATACTATTATAGGGAATATATCTAGCTAGGCTCGATCAGTATATCCAAACTTGCTACCTATCTGACCAAGAGAGAAATTGCGTCTAGGTTCAATGAATCTAAAAGAGTTGAATTTGTGGATAGTTTACCAATATTTCAAGTTGTCTGTTATATGATAAGCTTATATATTACCCTACATATAATTAGTCTAGTAATTAATCCTGTTGTTTAATTTTGTGATTAACGTGCTGAACACAATCAGTCTGATTCGTTTAAAGTATATATTGTACAGGCCGGTAATGTGTGTTATTGATTAATTATGATGCACATATCGATCATATGTGTGTGTATATATATATATATAGTTTATATTCAGAGTAAAATTTTGTTTTGAAATTAAAGTGTGAAGTTTCTTATTTGACTAACTTTTCGGTTATATATCCATATCTCTACCGTTCAGTTTTGTAAAACCTAATGCATAGATCACTTTTGTAAAGTTTCATTGAATTTGATGATCATTTGAGTTTGATGATCGTTTGCATAGATCACTTTTGTAAACCTAATGCATAGATCACTTTTTAATCTATTGGGTTTCTCGAGAAACTTCCTTCACGAAAGTTGTAAAGCACAACAATACGAGTTCATAGATACATGGCACGCGTAAAACGGACTTTGTATGAGAAAGTTATGGTTAGAGGAAATTAGTTTCCGGTTTTAGAAAGTGTATAAATAGAAAGAGGGAACCCTAGAATTCAGAAAAGCCTCCATTTTCTCTCTCCTCTCTCCCCGAGCTGCACGCACAGCCAGACCTTCGCCGACATAGAACTCGGCCTTCCAGCCACCAAACTGGACGCCGCCGGTCCCGTTCGGTTTACACGGGTCTCCTCTCCATTCCTGGGGCAGCGCCGCTCGTCATTGCGCCGCCTAGACGCCGCCACGAGGCGGAGGAACTGCTGCGGTTTCGCTGGAGTTCTTCTTTTTCCGGCCACCAATCGAGACACCGTTGGTTCCTTTAGGTTTGCACGGACCTCCCCTACGTAACTGTGCTAGTCTTCAAGGCCGTCGACCAGCGTAGGTGGTGCAGCTAGACCTGACGCCTCCGTCGACGCGTCACCGATCGGAACCGCCGTTTGCGGCGGCAACAAGGAGCAACCTTAGGTGAGTTTTGGTCCTCTCTTCCTTCTGGTTATGGTTAGCTTGGCTCTTGTGTTTTTGTGAAGACGCAGTGGGAGTATTTAGGTGAGTAAATCTCACCAAGGTTCACATTTGGACCGAATTTTTATGGTTATTGATGATGATGATTGTGATGATGATTATGATGATGATTTTGATGATTATGATGATGATGATGATGATGATGATGATGATGATGATGATGATGATTGATGATGATGATTGTGATGATGATGTTGATAAAGATTATGATGATGATTATTGTTGATGATTATGATGATTTTAATTTAAAATTTTATTTTGGTTGTTTTTTTTTAAATATATGAGCTTGATCACCAACGGCTCATAGGTAAGATAAAACCAGTTTTCCTATTAAATGATTATTTTTAAGGTTCATGAAATTATAATATTTTTGGTTCTTGATAGGTTATTCTTGTGGTAATAACTATGTCTTGTGCATATAGATATATCTATGTGGAAGGATATAATTTTATGATGTGCCATTGGGTTGTTGATGTTGATTTATTATATTGTGATTTGTGGTTTTGATAGTCAAACCGGGTTCCAAGCCTTTAATTAGGTGATTGGTTACGGTTATGATTATTCTACTCTTATGTGAAATGTTGAGTAGATAGTCAAATCGGGTTCCAAGCCTTTAATCGGGTGATTGGTTACGGTTATGATGATTCTACCCTTATGTGAAATGTTGTGTAGATAGTCAAACCGGGTTCGAAGCCTTTAATCGGGTGATTGGTTACAGTTATGATGCTATTATTAATTTGTGATTTGATATTGGACAGTCAAACTATGTTCCAAACCTTTGGCCGGGTGATTGGTTACGGTTAGGGGTAGAGCTCTAGTCCGTCTGTCGATGTAGGTCATGGGAGGTACCCGAAGGTATCTAGAACCCATGGGTACATAAATTGTTGTTGTAGGTCATGAGAGGTATTTATTAATATCTGGGACTCATGTGTACATGTGTTTGTTGTAGGTCATGGGAAATACCATATTGGTATCTGGGACTCATGGGTACATGTATATTTGTAAAAGTATTGGTTATGTGGTTTTAACATTGTTCTTAATTGTTGTCAATTAAATTCCTTGTTTTGAGTATCTCCTGAACTATGCTTAATGCAGAAGATTCTTCAATCTTGTTTGTGTGATTTTTAGTGAAATTCCTGAACTATCCTTTTTGCAGGATTCACTTATGATTTGATTGTTTTGGGAATTGTTGTGTTTTCTTGTTTACTCTCTTTTGAATTTTTCTTGTTTGAGGTGATTCCTGAACTAAGTTCTAAAGCAGGAATTTCCGGTAGTATTCTATGTGATGTTGGGTTGAGTTATTTTTTGAGAATTACTCATACGAGCTTTTTAGCTTACCGGGTTTATTGTTTACAACCCGGTGCACCAATTCATGGTGTAGGGGTTAGACCTGCAGGTGATGATCAGCAGAGTTGAGGCAGAGGCATAGTGGCATGGTTTTTAGTTGCTGTATACTTGATATTTTTATGTTTGGTAAACAACATTAAATTCATTCGAGTGTTTTTATTTCTTGACTTTCAAGTTTATGTAAATAATGAAATGTAATATTAACTCGATATTGAGTTGTGTTGACATTACATTTATGCAATTGAGATTTGTTTTCTTTAAGTTATTGAACAGGTATCGGGAATTATATTATTGTGAGTTATCATGCCCATATTTTTGAAAATTTATCCTTCGAAAATTGGGGTGTGACAACAGTTCTGGTTAGATAGATTTATGGTTCGTTCATTAATTTAATCTAATTCGGTACCTTAACGATCATCAATTGGATAAAATTTGACATGAATGATATATATATTAGTATCAATAAACTGAACGGTAAAAATATAGAAATATAACTAAAAAATAAATTAAATAAGAAACTTCACACTTTAATTTCATAACGAATTCTAAGTTTCGCTCTGCATGTGTATTTTTCTTCCAGTGGGCTAGCTACTCATGGTGGTCTTCACGCATGTGTATTTTTCTTCCTGTGGGCTAGCTACTCATGGTGGTCTTCACGATATGGTGATATAGACCATGTCTTATATATGAAAGGATTTTGCATTTTTAGTTATACTTGGAACTTTTGTGCGAACTCGTCTAGTTTACCATCATATATATTTGTCTTTAATTGCAAGAGGGATCATTAATTTCCTACAGGTGAAGATATAAAACCAGGCATATATGTGTTTTAATTTGCAAGAGTACGTAGTAGCCATGCATGCACTAACGTACTTCTGACCCTGCTGCTTGTTTCATCGAAAACCCTAGCTCTTAATCCCTATATTCAGGGCCGGACTTGAGATTTCAAGACCTGAGACGAGTTATAAGAATTGTGTCCCTTAATGTTAAAAAAAAAAGGATCAATCGGCCAAAAAAAAGGTTTCAAAGCAATATAATTTTTTTTGGGGTGCATAACCGCATAACAATAATCCTAATCCCGGTGGAGAGGCCCACTAACTTAACCATGGCGATGATTAGAAAAAAATCAAAGGGTTAAAAGAGAAAAAAGTGATTATTAAGAAGGGATAAGTGAATAACCACAAAACCCAAAATTTTCAAGTCATCACTGCTTATCATCATTGACCTTGTCAAACTCTCTCTCTCTCTATCGCTTTTCTTCTCTTCTAAACCCAACCATTTCTCATCTCCTCCTCTGTTTTTTATTTCAAAAAACTAAAATTTTAAGCTTTAGCTTCCATGGACTTTTTGGTGCCCCCAGATGGCCGGATTTTTTTGGACCTGAGGCGGCCGCCTCTTCAGTCTCCCCTCAGGTCCGGGCCTACCTATGTTGCATAATCAGAAATACAGATAAAGTGTATGGTACAACTAATTGTATTCATCACTTAACAACAAGAAACTAACAAAATGCATCAAACCAACTTAGATTATATCGCGATCGGCCTCAGTTTTTATGTGCATGAGTCTTAGCAAGTCTTTAATTAGTGCACGTACGGTAAAATTTCAGCTCAATCTAATTAGTCTAGTTAGTCTAGATCAGCACACATCTCATTCATGATGATATATATGAAGTGTGTGTGAACAATTGGAGATATTAAATATGTGTGCCACGTACCATTTCGTGTTGCCACATTTTCGCGTTAGATTATAAGTAAAGTCAAAGTGTTAGTCGACCTAGCTAGCTTCATACTTGCGAACCCATCTAGCCAGCAAGAGACAAGAGCTTATGATCGAAACTGCGTCTAAGTTCAATGAATCTGAAAGAGTCGAAATTTGTTTGTCTGTTTTATATCATTAGTTATTGTATCACACATACATACACAATTAGTCTAAAATTATAATAATAAGCCTAATTATATATGCATATATTACATCCTCTATATATATATATATACAGGGCCCTTCTACTAAGGGATTCCTTTTTTTTGACATATATGAGGGATCAAGCATTAGACCAACTTTTCAATCACATATCAACATCTTCACCGTTCAATATTTAGATGTATATATGTAGATCATTTCTGCAAAATTTCATCCCATTTGGTGATCGTTAAGGCTTCGAACTAACTGAAATCAATTGATGGATCAAATCTGCCAAACCTGAACCGTTCATGCCTATAATTTTAATTCGCAGTTTTGAACACCTTAACGATCACCAATTTGGATGAAATTTTGCAAAAGTGATCTACATATTAGGACCTAAAAACTGAACGGTTAAGATTGAAAAATGTGATTGAAAAATAGATCTAATGTTTGATCCCTCATATATGTCAAAAAAAAGGGATCCTTTAGTAGAAGGACCCTCTATATATATATATATGCATATATTCTTTCTGTGAGGTGGTCTGCACAGACTGCACGTACTCCACTTTTCTTCTGGGTTTTCCGTCAAGATTACATACAGATCGACA
>NC_020495.1:29195017-29206265 GCF_000184155.1 Fragaria vesca subsp. vesca | reverse complement strand
CGGCCCTGATCTTAACTGTTTAAAAATTAAATTAACCAATAAAGATCACATTTACGAAAAATCAATGTAAACAAAAATCGTTTATCCAGCCGAATGAATAAAACAAATTAACGGTTATTCATGAAACTACTAACTTTCACCAAAATTGTCCATAACAAGAATCTCCTTCACACGCATGTGAAGAAAAAAAAAGGTACATACAAGAACATAAAAACGAAAAGGAAACGAAAAATGAAAATAAGAAACCAAAAACAAAAACAAGAATTGTCCATGAATTAGTTGTTAAACCATGCATGATACATCAACGTCACAACAGCTCAGATGATCAAAGACAGCTTACATGATCAAATGTGCAACCCATGACCCTATTCATCAATTTATTTTTCGGAAGGACCACCTTAAATTTGTTTCACGCAAAAGTGATATACGACAAAATATTAAACAGAAAGAATTTAATTGCATAAGGTTGGACCTAATTCCTTCCATATGCGGTAAGGTGTTTTTTTAACCCTGCTGATCATACTCAACTGCTGGGCAGTAACTCTGCCTTTTTAACCTTGGAAATGCTCTCCACAACTCCAACTGGTGACACGTGTCCTCTTACAGTTACCATCTTTGTCTCTAG
This sequence comes from Fragaria vesca subsp. vesca, assembly GCF_000184155.1. Lineage (NCBI taxonomy): Eukaryota > Viridiplantae > Streptophyta > Magnoliopsida > Rosales > Rosaceae > Fragaria > Fragaria vesca. Next base: position 29,205,640 of record NC_020495.1, on the reverse strand, counting down.
GTCTATGCTGAACGATGTAACCCCTGCAAATCAACTCCAAAATATTTTCTCATCAGATAATAATAAATCTCCGACAGAAAAAATTAATAAAACCGTAATCTAGTTAATTCATTGATACTTAATACCATAGTGGTGAATGTTCGTTTTTTTTAATTTTTTTATTTTATTAATATGTCATTCCATTTAAATCAGAGCAAGCAGTACAAAAACAACGCACCCATGTGGGGTCGTTAAAAAGCATCGTCTTGCAGAATTGCAAGACCTATACTAGCTAAAACATAAGCTATATATGAAATCCTACGTATACCCACCTTGTAGCGATTAAGCACGATTTTACAAGTACACTAATATTCGCAGAAAGCTATCAAACTCTACCAAGCCCAATTTTATTAGCCAAGACCCAAATGAGGGAAACCCTAGCTGATCCAGCCCAGGCCAATTCGAGCCCAATTCCAAGAGGAGCCAATAATGTTGCCCTAGCCGCCACCACCTTTCCGTCGATGTCATCACCATTAGAGCCGAGTATCGCCGTCATAGCCAAAGTCGGAGTCTCCTTGTCTAGGCCAGATTGATTCAAGATCCGATCGATCTCAATTGTTTCACCACCACCATCAATGCCATCACAACTACCATGACCGAAGGGGGAAAGGTCGAAGCTTGTATTAGATGAGAACTGGCGAGCCAACCCGCGGTCATCACCATAGATTCGACTGAAGAGAGGAGGGAGGATCCCCATCACAATCGAAGAATGAAAAGGAAAGACTCACATACCACCATCGTCAATACAATCAGGGTGAGAGGAAAGACCACTCAACCCGAGGCCCATGGCAGCCGGCTCCATCTCTATAGTCGAAAATCACAACCGATTCACCAAAGAGATCTCTAGAGACGAGATCCGAACAGAGAAAAACTCCACCATAGCCATCCAAGAGAATAGCAAACACAGAGAGGATTAGCAGGGTGAAGCCTGCTTTAGTCTCCATTAAAAAACAATGGAGAAAGTTTGGTCGGGCTAGAAACCCTAGCAGCTAGCTAGGGAGGAGAGAACGATAGGTTTGTCCTCAAACAATCTTAGATAAAACAACTATATGTTTATGAAGTTATTAACGTATCCATTGTGAATGTTCGTTGTTGTTTTATACCACAAAAACAATCAATAACTCCAAAAAAAATTAACGACATTAATTATTTACCTTTTGATCATTTTAGAACTCAGTTTATGGGTGGTGCTATTCAAACAGCCTATTTCATTATTCACACACGGTGAGAACCAATCATGAAACATATTCAAAAGAGGTATGTAGAAGTGAAATATACTAAGAAAAAATAAATAAGATGTGCAAATTACAAAATAGGGTTTGTGATATAACATCGTCCTGGTTTATGTATCATTAAAATCAATATTTTATTTCTGTTCAGCAGCACATTTGTATGCATAACATGAAGGCAAACCAAGAACAGGGAGCAAACCTCATTGACATATATAGGGTGTGTGAGTTATTTAATAAAAATTTAAAAAAAAAAAAAAGAAGAACAGGGAGCAAAGAACAGAGAAAATCAAGCCAAGCTAGCATATATAGTAAACCAAAGCAACCTCTGCTAAATGAAGGGAAGATAGAAGAAAACCCTATGAAAATGATGTAATTTATCATTTCCCAATTTCTATTTATTCATAGCAGATCGGATAGTAAATACGTACCTTCCATTTTAGAAAGATGTTTCTTCACTTTACCAGCACATCCTTGGCAATGAAGAGCGACCCTCATAACAACCACCTGCGATCCAACACACGCAAACAGATCATCTACATCTCACCAGAATTTACATATGTAGCTAGCTAGCATAATGTTATGAAAAGCTTACCAATACGCAGTACTATATTTGGAACCAATAAATGAGTAATTAGGAGAGGGCTAGCTGGGGATCTCTTTCTACAAATTTGGCCAAAAAAAATGTATGTGTATCAGTGTATGTATGTACACTCTACTACCACGTACTTTGTTACGCTCGATTTACTGATCAATATTTATTTACCATATTCTTTGCATGTTAGTTAATGTGACAATGTAGAAGTCTTTCTGTTTGAATATGAACTTCAAGTAATTAAAATTTACAATTCGCTCAAATAACGCTAGCTGCATGCACTGTCAAATACTCAAATGATCAAGCTGCTTGACAAAAAGAGAGAAAATAACTATGCAAGTTTGAAATATAAACTAATGGACAAGGAATATTATTTCATCCTATCTGTACTCGATCTTAGGTGCATGAGAACCAGAATTATTAATTTGTAGACAAGATACATATATATATATATATATATATATATATATATATATATATATAGGATTCAGCTCCTCTACAGTAATTTTAGGTGAAGTTCATAAAATCCTGATCATTCAACTAATCTTATGGTCAGATAGTTGACACATCATCTAATGTTATATTTAGATGCTTTCTCTCAAATGGACGTTAACGTTATCATAATACCAACCACACCAGCAACCAAATTAAGCCCGTCTTCTTCTTCTTCCTCACCTCCTTTCTCATAGTCTGCTGGCATATCTGCAAGCTGTTTGTAGCCAAGACCCATGGCATATGCTCGTCTTGACTCCTCTTCGCACACCAACGTGGTTATTTGAAAACCCAGATATTGGCCAATATAATAGAAAGGCAAGGCAATATAAACAGCACCGATTAGTCAACTATGGATGGGTTTTGGGATTGGAATATGAAGTGTCATCTTTTACAGTGACTAGGTACAGAACTAACTGCAAACCCATATGAAATTTGACAAACGAAAGTAAAAACCCATAGAATTCAAAACGAAACAAGAATGCAAATCACTGAGCAAAGAATTGGTTGGAGGAGACGAAAAGTTTTATTTTCGTATTCCTTTATCAGTTAATAGACATGCTCTATTGTTGTTCAAATATCTGGTTTATATCTTCATGTTCTTCAAGGATGATGATCTGGAATTGCGGGTTGTAAGGATCTATTTTTTTTTTCTTTTCTTTTCTTTTCGCCGCTGGGGATAACGGCGTGGTTTGACGTCAGTTTGAGAAGAAAACCCAAAATGTGAAACAAGCTGATGTGGCGACAATCTGACCATTGAGGGATTTCAGTGACTATGATTTTATGAAATTTGTAACTTTAGAGAGATAATCACTTTAGAGGAGCCGGATCCATATATATATATATATATAGATCTGAAGATCGAATTTCGGTATCCATACTGTCAGAATAAATAGTAAACCGTGAAAAACACAACAATATACAAGTCTCACTGGCAGAATAAACAAATATAGTAGAGATAGACAATGAGACAAATTAAAACATATGGTGCCTCTATATTCCCTTTGCAAATTTCTTATCAGGTTTGAATAGATCGATACAATTCTCATCTGACAGTATTCCTTTAACAGTTTAATTATCATCAATATATGGTCGTTGTCTTATATTGGTAGAAAGTAGTAATTACCTGGAAGACATTATCTGCAGAAGGTAGAACTGAAGGTGTTTTCTGCAGTGACATCTTCGGCTTCGAGTAATGATGGTGGTGGTGGTAGTTCAGAGTCGGCTCTCTCTTGATCATGGAAGACAACAAGACCGGTTTGTTTCCATGATCAGCTGGATTCACAAACCTACGTGACTCGACGATCTTTGAGTACCTGGCATTGTAGTTGTTGTTGATCATTCTCGTATTTCTGGCACCTGATGAAATGATATCTGACCGAGCTGCATCGGCGCTGCTGACGCACACCGCGGTTGCGGCCTGAGAGTGGCACATGAACCCCCTCGGCATCATCGTCGTCTTCTTCTTCTTAGCAGCAGTACTAGTGCTGCTCTTCATGCTCATCATGGTAGCTAGCAAGAGATCAGATAAGAGTTAGAGGAGAGAAGTGAAAGAAGTGGAGAGAGTGAGCGAGTGAGTGAGAAGAGTGAGTAGTGTGTTATAACAATGACATTGTGTCTTTATTATGAGGTAGTTTGGCTGGGGCTGCTAGTTTCAATCTCTACTATGTTTTGAATGACTTCACCAATCCTGTCATTTTCTCTTAGTTGATCGATGTTTACAAAAAAAAAAAAAAACTAATAGGACTATTTATCGCAGAAAACGACTCTAGTTGACCACATCCAATACCCCATATATCACCACATGCATTATTGCCTCATCTTTGATAAATGCTACCAGCTGCTGCAGCAAAACTGAGTAGCTCGCTACTACCAATCCTTATTTACATACATAAATAGGAACCTTGCTAACTCCAATCACGTGCCCTTGGTTAATTATTCAAGTATGAGAGAGTACCTTCACGAGCACTATCATTATGGATTCTTTCAACCACTCTTGAGGAATCTCTGGTGGGAGGCAGACATATGGAGAAGGCATGTAGTAACCCGATCGAACTTCATGTATTCTTTTCTTGTATTATATGACTTAGGCGACGAAAACAAGGAGAGGAAAATATTTTGGTCGTCTAGGCAATTAAGCAGTTAGATGTCGAAACCTTCATTCGTGGCCTAAAAGTACTTACGAGATGAACCAAATAATGATTCGTTGTCTTAGATTACCAAGATGACAAAAGAAGGACTCATACTATTTTCGTCGCCTTAGTAGACATTCAAGCTACGAAGACGGTTTTGCCTCCTAAATTATCAACCACTGCGGCGACGAACTGTCTATTTCGTCGCCTTAGCAGACATTAAGGCTACAAAGATGGTTTTGCCGCCTAAACTATCAACCACTGAGGCGACGAGCAGATTATTTCGTCGCAACAGTTTACCTTAGGTAGGGATGGCAATGGGTAGGGTAAGGTCAAGGGATCAAAATACCATACCCGTACAATTTTTTAGTCCTCCCCATTCCCCGAAATAAGATAATAAGGATTCCCCGTACCCGTCCCCTTTGAGGATACGTTCCCATACCCGCCCCGATCCCAGTTAATAATTATGTAATAATTAATTTTTTAAAATAATTACAAAATATAGGAATATAAAAATAAAATCAAATAATAAAGTCGCTCACATGAGCTTAAAAACAACTGCCATAATATACAAATAAATGTACATCGTCTAAACCCCAGCTCCTAAGCCACTGTCTTAACCCTGCTGATCATCATCTGCAGGCAAGCTTCTAAAAGGCCTCGCCTAGGACCGCCTAGTCCCCGCCTAGGCTCTAGGCTGCAACAAGCCGCCTCGCTTTTCTTCTAGGCCTTTGTGCCAGGCTGTGGGCGATTAGGCGGCCGCCTAGCTCGCCTAAATGCCGCCTAGCCCGCCTAGACGCCGCCTTGCCCGCCTAGGCTGCTAAGCTCTTCGGCTAATTTTGTTTTCTTTTTGTGATGGGATTATTATATTGTGGGGAGTATGAGAGTATAAGAGTTAATTGTGTGTTTAAAATTAGAAGTGTATATGTTTATTGTTGTTGTTACTCACTTTTACGGGAAGTTATGCTAAATTTTAGTTATAATTTATTTTATAAATGAATATGACTAGATTATGTTGAATAATTTATCTATATTTGACCGTTTTCAAATATTAAATTGCATAAAATATATATTTTTAATTAATAAATCTTAAAAAATACAAATCGCCTAGTCCCCGCCTAATCCTCGCCTAGGCTGTCCAGGCTCTAGGCTATGGGTTACCGCCCGCCTAGCGCCGAGCGCCTTTTAGAACATTGTCTGCAGGTCTAACCCCTACACCATGAATTGGTGCATCGGGTTGTAAACAACAAACTCGGTAAGCTAAAAAGCTCGTATGAGTAACTCCCAAAATAATAACTCAACAATTCTAACATCACATAAGATAAAACTAGAAATTCCTGCATTAGCAACTTAGTTCAGGAATCGCCTAAAAGCAAGAGAATTCAAAAGAAATAATTAAGAAAACACGACAATTCAAAATCACTTAAAATCATAAATGAATCATGCAAAAAACGTAGTTAAGGAATTCTATTAAAATCACACAATTAAGATTAAAAAATCTCCTGCGGATAAGCATAGTTCAGGAGATACTCAAAACAAGGAAATTTATATGATAACACATAAGAACATCACACAATCATTTCTCTACTCTTACTTATGAGTTCGTCAACACTTAGTCACCCCCATAAGTAACCAAACAAACGCGCACTCATGGATTCGTCGACACTTAGTCATCCCCTATGAAGTACCAACAGACAGACTAGAGCTCTATACTGACCGTAACCAATCACCCGGCCAAGGCTTGGTTCCCGGTCCACCACGAAGGCTCCTAATCTAATGTACACAATCACTAATAAGGCACACATCCACACCTAATGCACACAATCACTACTAAAACACGATTCCATAACGAATGCACACAATCATCACTAAGTTACACATCCACAACTAAGCACACAATCACCGCTAAGGCAACATTCCACAACGAATACACACAATCACCATTAAGACATCATTCCACAACGAATGCACACAATCACTACTAAGGCACCAATAATTACATCAATAGAACCAAAAATATTATGGTCACAAGAACCTTAAAAAAAATAATCATTTAAATAGGAAATCTTATTTTCTCTTACCTATGAGCCATTGGCGATCAAGCTCATATATTTTAAAAACAAACAAAAAAACAAAAATTTTAAATTATAATCATCATAATCATCATCATAATAATTATCATCATCATCATCATCATCAAAATCATCATCACAATCATCATTAAAATCATCATCACAATCATCATCATCATCAAAATCATCATCAAAATTGTTATCATCATCATCATTAACAACAACACAAAGAGCACATCATAAATTATATCCTTCCACATAGATATATTTATATGAACAAACATAGATATTCCCACAAGAATAATCTATCAACAACCATATTTCAACATCACAATATCACATGATCATAACATGTCTTTCACACATACACACATGGATATAAATATTTAAAACAAGAATAATCTACCAACTCTAATTTTGACTCATGATAGGAAGTCTTTTTGAAAGATTATATTATTAACATGAAACTTGTTTTTACTTACCTTGAGCTGTTGACGATCAAGCTCATTTATATTTAAAAACAAAATCATTTTCTTTCAAGGACAACTTCATAATTAGCAATAAAAAAACTATAAAGTAAACTCGGTTCCTTTATGAACCCATGTGAGATTTACTCACCTAAAAATCTCGTTGCGTCTTCACAAAAACACACAGGCCAAGCTCAACACCAACTCCACAAGTTACTTAAATAACACAATTATTAATCTTAGTAACCACTTGAACAAAAAGAACATTGCACCCTTAACAAACCTTAACCCAAGGGAGGACAATTTTCCAAGGTGGTCGTACTTAACAACTCAATAAAGCTGTCTCAGATCCTCAAAACCTAAACTCAAACCTCTCACAAGCCTAGGATTAAACTTAATGTCCTAGCATGCAATCCTTACTCCAAACATAGAATTTCCACATCTCAACAAGCTCACAACAACAAGAGCTAGCTAACCACCGAAACCTAGAGCTAAGAACCCTGCCAGACGAGCTGCCACGCGTCGCCACAGGTGACGGTGAGTGAGCTCCACGCGCCACCCCAAAACTTCAGAATTTGGGGAAACTCCCAACAACAAACTTGTAGAATGAAGCAAGATGAACAACTTTAATACCTGAGGTTTCAACCAGTTTGGCTGGAAAACACCTCGAAACACCAAAACGGGTTCAAACTTCAATATGCAATTTCAGGGCTCAAAACCTCAATATCTTGCTTCAAACTATGCCTAGCCACAACCAGAAGGAGGAGAGGACCAAAACTCACCTATGGTTGCCCCTCGTCGTCGCCGTAAACGGTGGTTCTGATCGGTAACACAGCCATGCTCTTCTTTGACCAAGAACTCCGTTTCCGGCTTGCAATGCCGTACCACACCAGCCCAGAATTGAAGGGGGCGTCGGTGTGAGTCGAACGGGACCGGCGGCGTCTCGATTGGTGGCCGGAAAAAAAGAAACTCCGGCGAGGCCGCAGCAACTCCGCCGCTTCGTGGCGGCGTCTAGATGGCGAGACGGGGAGCGACGCTGCCCCAGGAGTGGAGAGGAGAACCGTGCGAGCCGAACGTGACCGGTGGCCGGACGACCGAGTTCTTCGCTGGAGAAGTTCAGGCGTCGGGAAGCTCGGGAGAGAGAGAGGAGAGAGAAGACTTTTTGATTGTAGGGTTTCCAAAAGGAAAAATTTCAAGAACAGTACACGAAGTTTCATCAATTCCTAACTTTCGTACATCAAGTTTTAGTTTTTTCAAATTTGTACATCAACTTTATAAACTGACTCACTATTCATACATGCTGTCAATGGGTCCGTTAAATATAGTGTTTTCCGTCAAAGTTTAGAGGGTAAATTCGTCACACTATGACTTCCCTCCATTTCACTATTCAACGCAGCAATTCTTCAAATTTCCCTCCAAAACCAAACCTGAGAACTACTCAAACTAGAGAATTACAACAAACTACTCAAACAAAAAATTTTAAAGAACAATGATCTGGGAATCAAAACGCTTTCATGAAATTGGCATCCAACAATAGGCTTCTACATCAAAAGATCCATCTGTTGCACAAAACACATGGTATTTGTAGAGTAACTAAAGTTCAGCAAAACACAACACAAATACCACCATCACCATAACAGATAGATAAAATAAATTACATGCCAAAATATATCATTTTGATATTCCTATTGACATCTATTAAGTATCAGCAGCCCTTCCCTACGTTATGGCTTCCATAACCTTTTCCGCGGTTGGTTTTTAGGAGGTGGAATAGTTGTACTGTTTGAAGCACCTGAGGCAGCATGCCTTGCTAATTTTCTTTGATCGACTTTTGGGGAGTTTACTCGCATTGCAGGCCTCTTGTACCTCTTCTGTGAAGATGTAGGTGCAATAGGTGTAGTAGTGCTCTCCTGTGACATTATTTCCAAAAGCAAATGAATCTCACCAACAACAACATCACCATATCATCTCAGCTACACACCATAAAAATACTAAAAATTCATAGTATCCAGTACCTGAGTTGGCTGCACCACATTGATATGTTCAGATGGGATATGTATGTCATTTGTAGCTCCAGATTCATCATGCATGGACACATTGACATTGACATTGAGATTGAGATTGACGTTGACATCAGAAGGTGGTTCATTTGCAGCTTGTTGTTGTGGTTGATCATTTGCTGAGGTTGCTGGCTGTTGGCTGTTGAGGTTACTGGGTTCCTTCTTGCACAAGTTCTTGCATTGTGTCCCGGCTTCCTACACATACCACAAGTCCCTTTAGAGTAATAACTCTTTGACAGCCTTTCAATCCCTACTGGTGGTGGTACTTCACCTACACATTCATTTAACAAAAAAATAAAAAATTATAGTCAGTGTAACATCAACCAAAACAAACTTATATTATTGTATTTCAAAGTGTGACTTGTACCTGGTTCTAAGTTCCTTTTTGTCTTGGGTCTCCCTGGTTGCCTTCTGTACAAGGGAGGTGCAATTTTCCTCTCGATTTTTTCCCATTCAGCAAACCCCGCAATTGGATGGATCATCACCTCATATGCTTGCATGTATCTTTTCAGAGTATACAACTCAGATACAAAATCATCAGGAGACCATCCCTTTGAGTAGATTGCTGCGATTGCATGGCCACATGGTAGTCCACATAGATCCCACCTTCTACAGCTGCATGACATTGTGTCCAATTTCACAGAGTGTTGTGCAATCACACCAGATTCACATGCAACACCCCTGCCTTCTAACTCAAACCTGAAGTTGCTGGACTCAAGTGGTCGGTATTGACTGGCCCATGATGCATTCTTTTTCAATATCTTTTCTATCCTTGGACCAACCTTGCACTTCCATCTTGCTGCAGAGTTTCTGCGATTTGCTAATCTAACCATAGCTGCAACTCTAATATCTTCTAGACAAGGAATTATTGGCTTTTTCCTTGCCTCAAGGATACTATGGTTGAAAGACTCGCTATGATTATTTAATAGAATGTCACACTGAAAAAATACATCGAAATGTGACCTAGACCAATGCTTAGCAGTCCTTTAGAGACACCATTTCCAGGCCAAAATGGATGCCTCTCTCATGTCCAGCATTGCTTCACTACCAGGACAAGCACTTTAGCCGACGAAAAATTTTCGTCGGCCTGTTATCTTAATTCGTCGGCTAAGATCTTAGCCGACGAAGGCTCGTCGGCTATAGTGTCGTCGGGAAAAGCTCGTCTGTGATGACTTTAGCCGACGAAATTTTTTTTTTCGTCGGCTATAGTCCCACAGTTAGCCGACGAAAAACATGTCGTCGGTTTTTTTCCAGACTTTAGCCGACGAAACAATTAATATATTCGTCGGCTAAAGTGTGTAATAAATAATTAAAAAATAACTATAGCCGACGAAATTTACTATATTTCGTCGGCTAAACCTTATAAAAAAATTTAAAAAAAATAACTATAGCCGACGAAATATAAAATATTTCGTCGGCTAAACCTTATAAAAATTTTAAAAAAATAACTATAGCCGACGAATTATGGCATAATTCGTCGGCTAAACCTTATAAAAAAAAAATTTAAAAATACTATAGCCGACGAATATAGTGTTTA